>NW_016908641.1:345655-428409 GCF_001483705.2 Eufriesea mexicana | reverse complement strand
CTTTCCCTAGACACCTTTCCAGAAACCACTCCATAACCATATGTTCCAACATTTAATTCTTCACCGCGAGGCGAGGTGAAACGCGATCGGTCCGCGTCGAACAGACTAGCATCTCCTAACGGGAACGGCACCCGTTAAGCCGCGGTTACGGTTGACGGTCCCCGAGAACGGCATCGAGTTATGGTAATGCCTCATGCTGGCCGCGTAATCAACATGCGAAAAGGCTACTTAGTGACCGATCTGACGCGCCGCGCTTCCTCCACTCTGCGCCATTCTTGTTTCTAGGGTTTTAATTTAAAGAAAGTGGACTCGAGAAGCTGCGAAAAAGGCCTTTGGGAAAAATGCCACTGCCAGAGGTCGACGAGTGGAAGGAACGGAACTGCGAACAGGTGAAGAAGAGGAAGAACTATGTTGCGAATGGTCGAAGAATGGAATAAATGACAGTTCGAGTGGTCGAAAAGGGTTAACCCTTTCGGTACGGAGGAGCTTGCCGCGGTTATACATTCGTGGTACGAGGAAGTTTTCCACAAGAGTGGTTGCACTGGAAGTCGCGAAAACGTGTTTTGCGGTTTTCATAGAAATCTCGAGCGTGATTGGCACTAAACTTTTCATTCGGATCGCGACAGTCATCGGTGACGTTTCGCGGATGCTGCCAATAGGCGACGGTAGTACCCAGAGAACGTTTCATTGCCTACTGAACTACCTGTGAGTTTGTTGTATAGCAACCGTATATTTATTATAAAATTATAAATTACACGCGTCTTATATCCTAATTGTTCACTCTCACCCCTCTCATACCAAACTGAAACTCCTCGTAACACATTGACTCAGATCCATAGCAACTGCACGACACCACGCATTCTAGATCTTCCACTCGCACTTCCAAAAAACATACATATCTACATTCGTGCCATTACTCGACCTCACACACTTGCATTCGCACTAATAAAACCAAATCCACATTATCAACCCAGTGAAAATGACTGGTCCCAGAATTTTCCTTTTCTCAATCACCGAACACATACACCTCTGCTTTAAGAATAAAATTGGTATCAACTCGTATTAAGAAAGAACTGTGATCAATATATTCACTCGTATTCATCGTACCGCTGAAATTACTATAATCTGTGCACGTTATAGTTAGGTACCCATTAAAGATCGGTAGTTCTAGTGTTAAACTAGGATATTCCTGAGATATTCACGAAGAAAAATTATTTAATCCTGTCCATGTAGATGTCACTAACACGACCATCGTAACTCGATCAAATAGCCAGTGACCCAATATTGGATCAGACTGGAGAACAATCTAATTATTCTTTATTAACCCTTTGCGCTCGACGATTTTTTGGCTATATAAGAGTACAAGTTGAGAAATTTTTTGCCATAAAGCTGACGATATTTTTCGAGCAATAAATAAGAAATCGTATAATAATTGACACGTAGAATTATTTGATTTCGACACCTCACGCACTGTTACGTTATTTTGAATTTGATATCTTAATTAATATCGAGCTTCGAAATTTTATCAAATGGCGACTGAAGGGTGCCTCTCGAGTGCGAAGGGTTAATATCTCGAAAATGGATAAACCGTAGAAACTAAAATTTTAGATATAGTATCTTACTGATCCCAATCTAGAAAATAGAAATGTTCCAAATTTCATTGAATCGAAATTCCAAATTTGAATCGGAAATTAAGGATGGCGAAGATCGAAAATATAGAATCGTCATTGATGATTTCATTCCTTCTACGACTATGTCAGAAATAGGAATAGTTTATTCGCGCTGTGAAACGAATTTCACGTCTTGTAGATTTGTTGGAAGGTAAAGAACGGAGCTGCTCTCTCACGAGGATGATATGCAAATGCGACAGTAGCGTAGGCGACAGACACTTGGAAGGTTTGGGGAGAAGGAATCTGTCGTCGACCTGGATAGCTTAATCGATAGAAGCGTTAGTAGCTCGGGGAAACATGGTCCGGGTACAGAAGACGTTTGTCTAGTACAAGCCTAACTCCTTATGGCACTTCGTGTCACACGAATCGAAGGACAGGGTTTGAAAAAGAAATTAAAAATTCTATTTTCGGAATTTTCGGAATTTTAATGAAATTTCTTAACAATTTCCTATCTTTCGTGATTAATTATGAAACCGATAAAAATGCTTGGAAAAATCAGTTATTACGATTTGTTTTTTAAAGATCCGTTGCTGATGTTTAATAAAGATGAAGGAAAATTATTTTTCGCCTTCGAATTTTAAATATTTTCAACCCTGAAGTTCAAAATTTGGATTAAGCGAGTCTCCGGTCTCGAGGTAAGAAAAGACGAACTTTGGTAATTTTTTCCGAAGCAACCATAAGAGCTATCAATGCAGATTTTTCTGTCATTTATTGGTACGCATTTTGGGAGTACTCCAAATTTTTTTCAACAAAAAATAATAACGGTTATGAAAATGATCGAAATATACGTATATACCTACTTATTCGAAATAGACAAATTAGGAAGCATACTATTTAAAGAGAATATAACTATGCTCTCAGTTATAGGATATAAAAAGTCTCGAAATTTTTAAAAATGGCGGTACTTTAAAGATGAAAGACCTGTATTCTTTAATTTTCTGTTACTTAAACCTTAACCGAAAAGAAAAAAAAGAAAAAAGATGGTAAATCGGTATTAAATTTCGTCTTTCGTAATGTGAGACGATAATCAGCGACGTAATATACGAGTGCAATTTTATTCTACGTAATCTAGCACGGAGTCGAGATATGATACGTAATGTAAAAGTATAGGTTGTTACAAATTTTTACGAAAAATGAGTAAATTTGTTTATCCGGCATACCGATCGCTATATCCTTTCTCTTCTCAACGTGTTTGTCCATGTGTTGCTGAATAAGAAGGCAGGGCCTACCGATCGAATTCGGATGATAGGAATTCGAGTGAAAGGGTAATTTATGGCAGTTAATATTCAGGACGAAATGATCAAAGTCGGAGATAGCCTTGAAATTTTGTGAAGCGAACTGCTATTTCTCCTCTTAACTTATTTTTGAAATTTTTCTACCTTCATTTCCAATAAGATTAATAATTTATTACTGTTGTAAAAAATTTGGAAACTAGAAAATCGGTTTCCAAATTTTTTAATTCACTATTGCTCGATGGAGTAAAGAGGTATCTAAATATGCGAAATATATTTATTACAATACCTACATGGTATCGGATACTAATTTACTTTTATAATTCTGCTACTTTCATTTTTAATAAAATTGATAAATTATTATTTTTTTAATATCTATAATAATTTATCGCCTTTAATATTTTTTAATTCACTATTGCTCGATGGATTAAACGGTATTTAAATATTTCGATTATATTTATTACTGTAACTACATCGGATCCTACAGGATACGTAATTCAAAGTTTGTACAAAGGTACACGAACGACGACAACCTTGTAATTATAAATAATTTATTCTAATGGAATGTGAGTAGTGAGGGGTAAGTCCGAGGCAAAAAAGATACTCTGCCTTTCCGAGTAGAGGCACACGATTTGAAAGAGCAATTACTCTGGAATTATAAGGACCTTGCCACCAGGTTTTAATCGTGCTTTTAATTACTCTATCCTGCCCTACCATTTTCTCCTTTTCGTCCCTTTCGAATTAAATGTCCCCTTCTCGAGAAAAGAGCGATATTTTATAATAACACACAGGGTCATAAATCATCCTACAAATTTAACTAATAAACCTTCTCGTTAGAATTTGAAAAATTTCAAAACCCAATCTAATCTCGTACAACCATCAATTTAGCTTAAAATATTCGCCTGGAAAATAAAGACACATTTTACAGCGACATTCCTGTCACGATACACTCGATTCTTCAACAGCGAAACAAAGTATAACGAAACGAATTGAAATCGAAGTATAATGAATCGAATTGCGAGTTACCGTGCGAATATGTTTGGTACACGTGTGCCAGTGTTTCTATAAATTTTGGTGTATCGTGATTACTTGGTGCAAAGTGTAAGAGGTGGATGTATGTTTTCCTATTGGTTGTACATGCCTGTAAAGGGTGTATCGGTTTAGCGTCTTTTGGGACCACTGAGACCATCGTCTAATGGCGTTTCATAGTCCTTTGCTGGGCTCTGACGCAGGTAATGCCCAGGTAACACAAGTGTCCAGTCCACGAGTCACGGTAATAAATAAATAAACTGGTAATAAACAAATGAACCAATTTCCAACTCAACTTGAAAGAATTTGTAAACCTTGGGACCGAACACTATCAAAACCCACGTGTCGAAAGCAATGCACCGAAAGCTCAAATTCTGCACAAATTCTGCCAACGATAATACCTCCTTTATCGATTAAGATACTCGAAGCATTCTAAAACCATATAGTCCCTAAACCAGTTATTTCACCACTCGAATTGATCGAAACGCTGAGAGATAGAGGCAAGAAAGGGACTGAGGAGGAAGGCGCAGTTATGGCAGAAGCTATGGCAACACCCCGATCGCTAGGGCTGGCATAAAACAGGCGGTCAATTAGATACTCTGCATCCAATTACCCGAATCCCCTGGATTACCAAGGCGGAGTTTCCGTGGCGAACGAGGATTCAATTTACGACGGATCCCTTAACCTGCCTCTGGCTAATAGAAGACCGTGCATCTCATCCCGCGATCGGACGTACTTGATTAGCGGCGTCTTTACGACGGAAGAACCGCGAGAATCGGCGGCCGAGCAGTGGTCACCCGGTTGATTGCGAAAGGTCAATCGCGATGTCAACGATTTACTCCCGTCTCGCCGGCCAATCTCATGGGGGATTAAGACGGTGTTCACGCGCGGCCACGGGTCCAGGAATTTATTCAACGTCTCACGGAGAATTTCATCTGCTGCCCGAGGTTTTATGTTTCACGCGTTTATATCGCGATCCGGGGTGTTTATGATTCGCGCTGCGGATTCTCAACTTTCTTTTTCCTCTCGGCATTGCAACCGATTCCGTGCGGAGGTCGTCGTATCCGCTCGACTCCGCTCGACGGTGGCTTCGTTCGAGACATGTCAAGATTCTACGAGAACGGCTTAACAGTACTCTGCGTTGCATGAAACAAGTCATCTGAGAAACTTGTAGGACCGAATTCCCACCAGCCCAACCATTCTAACATCGTGACAGAAGTAGAGTAAAACGCTTCCCTTATTGGTAGAACTGATCCCTTCCTATTAGCCCGGCCATAGAACACCGTGTGACAAAGAAAGCGAACGAAGCAACGAGACAAAGTGAGACAGACGCAAAAAATAGATGCAAGAGCGTAGACTCATCCCAAAGCGTAGTAGTGCTTCCAATTCATTGCAAGTTAACTCTGGGATAACGTTTCTTTCGCGGATATCTTACGCATATGTTAACGTATCGCGTTACCGAACTTGAAGATAGTAGTTTTGGGAATGTCATAGAAGAGTGGGTATTACTAACGAGAGTATAGACGGAGCAAGTGGAATACCCCTCTTGCCCCGCAACCGAACGAGATGACTTCTTTCCTGCAACGCAGACTACCGATACCTAAGTATAGTGCACGCAATGGATGTTAACCCTTTACGGTCGCATGTCTACTCTCAGCCACCAAAGCTTTCTTACCGTTCCGGTCGTATGTCTGCTCTCAGCCGCCACAGCAAGGAACCATACTAATTTTATACCGTATTCATCCATGTATCGGTTTACACTTTCTCTGGACGAACCTGAATGTTTAAAGAACCTATTCGAGAACCAATACGGTACTCCTGTCAATTGGAGATGACAAAACCCAGTCAAAACAAAAGCTGTCATCCCACGCTCGTCATACAAGACGCCGTGGCGAGTTAGGCGCCTCTTGAGCGTAAAAAAATCGACAAGGTTCGAAGATACTTTGCAGCATTCCAAATAATATTTTACTAATTGTGTTTAACTGTAATTAGGAATTTCCCTACACTCATTCTCAAACTCGCTGACCTGTACACCACCTCAATCATCACCCGATTTAATCCTTAATAAAGACTCGTAATCCTTCATAGACAAACAGACAATTGACTCGACAATTGACAAGCTATAAAATATAATTTTTACATAAAAACATTACATTAAAAGACATTATTGTGTAAATATATATCTAAAGTTCACAGAAGAATTAATAAATCTTGTTTATCCTTAGTAATCTTACATGTTATGTATCACTGCTCTTTCAACGGAAATTAATTCTGACCAGTATGACACCCAAGTCCAAATTTAATACGACCACAAAGGAGTAGTAAGGTTAAGGGTGAACACGAAGGAACCCTTGGGCTCGTCTAGTCGGTGACGTGCTGTTTAGCAACCTAGGGTTTGGACTGAATGTTTAGAGTGTCGTCTGAAGTGCGCGTGTAAGAACGAGTGACCGCGTGCAAGGGTCGGATGAAAGAGATATTCAGAGATAGACTGTATGGAATGCAAGTGAAGAGCGAAAGGCGCCGAAATGCGTGATTCAGGAAAAAAGCTTGAGTATGAAAGAAGACAGAGTGCAAGGTTTAAACGAGGGTGCAAAGATTGTCCTGGGACAGTCCTGTTGGTGAAAGTGCGATACGAGGTTTGAAAGAAAGTCGAGTCGGTGATACTTCGAAGAGTTGACGTGCAGATTTGAAGTGTGGATTTCGTAATTAGTTTAATCTTTTAGTTTGTATCTTTACTCTTAAGTCTCTTTATAAAAGAAGAGGCTATAAAAGTAATTATAACCTTAAGTAAGATATAAAAGAGGATACGTAATTGCGATCCTATTTGAACGAAAACCGGTATAATTCTTTTGCCAAAGGCAGCTGTATACTTTCAGCAATCGCGAAAACCAAATGTCTGAAACAGGTCATTTTGACCACCATAGTAGATCTAGTATTAAACAGGTAGCGAGATTTACACTGATAATCGAAACCAATATGGTTGTTGATCACAGTTGCTCGTTTACATAGTACGAAAGGTTTCCAAAATTATTAACGCGTGCTTTTACTTATTCGTGATAATAAAAATTCGCAAAAGAGGGTTCGATTTACGCTCCGTTTTACCGTCTTGAACGCTGGTAAAAGATACGTGAAACGAGAAACGTTTGCGTAATAATAAGCACCCGTAAATTAAAGGATAAACAAGAAACGATAGAAAACGATGTAATTGAAATAACTTACGTTTATTCATTCCACGGGTAGACGTTTCGGCAGCCTTAACCTCTTGCTCTACGACGGATGGTACGGATGGCACGTGCCACGATCAACAACAAGGTCGGTCACGCGCGAGTCGTTTCATACGAACGCGTCGAAGTACAACACGGAACTGAGGCAGGAAGTCTTCGACGAAAATTAACCATGAGCCTGGCCCGTGTGTTTACACTGAATTCCATCTACAAACCACGCCTCCCGCCGTAATACTCGCGTTTAGACCGATTTCCTCACGAGTCTCACACGATATCGTATGCGAACGGGTTAAGACGACTTAACTCACTAGCGCCACCACGGCTCGTATCTCCGACGAACGTTTATCGTAAGTATCGTATACACCGTCGAATTTTCTTCGTGCTACACGTGTCATACTGTTTTCGCAATATTATTCTCCCGTTTCCCAAAATGCAGAATACTGAACTTAATAAAAATGAGATCGATTGTTAGTATAATAACGAGTCCACTAGTAAGCCCAGGACGAAACGCATCCCTTCTACCTGCTACCATATCCTAGCATGACGGCTATCAGGAACCGTAGGAACCACAAGACTTCATACACAACCGCCATGGGGTTTGATCTGACTCCCACAAAATGCAGGAATTGTTCACGAAAATCATTTTGTCGATATTCAAATCTGAACTCTCTTTTTTAAAAAAGAACCGTGATATCTGTATCGGTCTATACAATCAGCATTTGCGCGAAATATGATCCAGACGAACAATAGAGAATTAAAAGGCGAAAATGGAAAAAGAGGCAACGAAGAAATGGCCTCGTTTCAGAGAGCTTCTAAGTCATGCAACACTTCCGGACGTTTAATGCTACTCTTAAAGAGAGTCTAATGCTCGCAGGCACTCTACCAATGCGATTAATAATTAATTAACACTGTGGCCAAGCTACCACACGGCCTGCAGAGCTACAAAAACACCGGCAACGGACTCTTTACCGTCTTTAATCCGCCAATAAAAAGGGTTAATACGAGTCGATTACGCTAACGACCCGACATCTTCAATCGGCCGCTAATATAATTACACGGCGGCGATAAAAATGCGGCAAAAAGCCTGGAAGAGGGAAGTCCCTCGTTGAATCCTGATCCCGATGCGCGCGAGCAGGGAAAGAAAATGGCTTCCCGTTAGAAACGCCATTAACGCGATTCATATCGCGCAGCGCACAGCAGCGTTATGTGCACTGTAAACACCGTGGAATGATAAACAATGATTAAGCGCATAATAACTGTCAGTCCCTGGCGAGGAACGTTGCTAGGGACCTGGTGGAGATCAAGGAAGTGCAGACACGCACGTGAACCCTCGTCGAGTGTCCGCTGATGCATGCGTGCGTTTCGTGCCAACAACGGAGCACCGGAGAACCCTTTTATAGATCTTAAAGTCCTACCCACACGTGGACGGAATAGAAACTCGTTCCTCCGTCGTGGAACTCGCTGATTTGCATAACGAAAAATTCCTACTTCCGCGTCGCGAATATATCGCGAATATGGAGGACTGGTATTCCTCTCGTTATACTAAATGGTATATTGTACGTCAATGATCCGCTATTCTGTCCATGTGTGAGTGAGCTTTAAGTCGAGTCGTGGAGGTGTTACAGATTCCTGTCCGTACCTTTATCCACCGATCCTTTAAAAATCGGTAAGTGGACAGCGAAAGTTCCAATTTTCCAAACATAATTTAATAAAATTTCCCATTTTCAATTTGGAAAAGTAATTTTTTTCTACGTAATATTTTGGGGGCTTTCTCCTGGGTATGTACTTCGTCTTTTGAAGATTCGTGGTCTGAATTTCAAGGGTTGGCATACAAGATGTCCGTATTTACCGAGATAATTCATGTATTAATGAAGTAAATAAATAAAACGAATAAATAGGAAATAAGTATAGCGAATGATAACGGTAAATAAATAGTAGGTGATTAAATACGCGATGAAAAGTAAATAATTAAATAGGTAATAAAAGGTACTGAAAGCGAATAAATAGGAAATAATACGATAAAGTAAGTCAATTCGTTTAATTAAACTGAAGTAAATAATTGGCGTGGTAATAAAATAGATAAAGGTTGCGAAGGTAATTACGGTGGAGTTTAAAGAATCGGAAGAAACCATAAAATTCGAATGGAATTCCACGGATAATTACCAAGGACAATGAATGATCTACCAGTCTGTTCCACCAATTAAAATACATTTTAGACCTAGGACAAGTAAGTTTCATATCAAATATCGCAATTAACGCGTTTTTAATTATGCGAAAAATTCGAAGAAATTTTAATTTTACTGTCTGATCGTGATGCTTGTCCTGTTTTCGTGAGAATTTTAGGAGAACCCTGTCTTGATGGTTTTATAAGTTTTGTCTATCTACTGATTGGATGGTGTGAAATGTAAGTGGTGTTTGTGTGTCTTCCTACTGGTAGTGAGTAATATTGGGGGTGTGTGATAGCTCCGACGTCTTTTTGTGGTGGTGTTTTAAGGGTGATATATTGGTCCTTGCTAAGGTTTACCCAAGTGGTGACTAGGTGACGACGAGTGTATACGAATCAAGGGACGCTGGCAGTAAGTACATAAATCAATCTTCCACTAACCTGGGACGTGCGGTCCTAGAGCCGCGACAAATTATAATAATGAACGATAGTTATTTCTTTTTACCCATAATCCCAATACGCGCGATACCACTCGCGAATAAGTGCTATATTTGGTAATCCAAGCTAAGAAACGAATGCTGACATGTCCTTTGCGACGACAGCCCACGATAAGCAAGGAAAGATAAATAAGGAAGACTCCAAACTCCAATATGAATCAGCAGATGACCACAGTTCCCAATTCCAAGACGCAACCCTGTGACGACAGTTAATACGAATCACCACCCGATGACCAAACCTCCGAACTCCACGATACAACCCCTTCCAAGCCACCTAGCATAAGATAGCAAGAATATATATATCCCAAAATCTAAATAAAGTCAGTTCTTCTCAAATTCTGAATACGTGTCACTTCTCTTGCGATATACGTACTGTTGGATGACTAACGATTCGTTGGCCCTTAGTCACTAGAAGGACCTGGCTGATAAACGCAAACCAATTTCAAAGTCCAAAAACAATTGACTCATTCCCGCTTTCACTAAGGGCCAATGGTCATTTTCACCCCCCAAGAAACTAACATTATGTAAGCATCCACAAAATTTGCGAAAGGACAGTTTCAGTACAATTTTCAGTTCAGTAGTCAGTTCAGTCAGTTGCAGTTTCAATTTCTGTTTTGTTTTTTTTCCTCTCCGCCGACTTGTATTTTTCCAACCTAGCCTTGTTGCTAGAACCCGTGTTGTATATTGAAATCCGGGTTCCAACAGTACTCTACGGATAGTATCTCGTATAGAGGCATAGTTATTCTTATTTTTCGCCGTTGCAAATTAGTCCCGTGGCACAGACATGTCCTTCGTGGTATCATAGAGGAGTGACCTCTCTCCACGATCTAGCTCTCATCTCGATACCCGAGCCTAGTCTCTAAACATCCGCATCCGCCCATGGTCCTGGAATCTCGCCGATCTCTTCCTAGAATTCGGACCATGAACCTATCCCTCGCCAAAAGACGAACAGCGAGTGGAACACGAATCGATGAAACTCGTGCACACCGAGGAAGATAGCGCCCCCGTCAAACCCTCGATCATCCGTCATCTGCGGAATAAATCGTGGAGTGTTGTCAGAAGCTCGACACTGTTCCACGGTATTTAGACGGTGCTTGTCGGCATAAAAATCGGCTTTCATAGCGACTGCACCTCGACCAAAACAACAGCCCCTGTTCCGTTCAACGGATCCGCGGAGAGAGAAGTTTTATCACCGGCGAGAAAACCAGTTCCACAGCATCTGCTCGAATGCAACGCTGCCGCGGTAAACTGATACAGATTTATCTCGACCGATGCTCCTACTATTATTCGTATTACGCGGCTGACACTCGGTCTGATAACGAGGTAATTGGCGACTGCTCGGCGCTGCAGATTAGAATCGACGTTGCCGGGACTCTGGCACCGAGTCCTTTTCAAATTCACCAAATCATTGTTCCACGCGTGGCGCGGGCCGGATGATCGTGCATTTATGCGACCCTGCTCCTCGCATAATCACGATTACCGGCTTTTCAACTTTTATGCGACCGGTGACGGCCATTGTTGTCAACGGGAAATCAAATGTCGGGTATTAAGCGATGCGGATGAGAGATAAAGCGATAAAATTCCGAGGGACGCGTAGGATAGTTCCAAGAATTTCTTTCGCGCGATATTTCCTTAACGCGATGGTAATAATACTGTCAAATCGTTAACGTATCCTATCTTTGATGAAAAATTCATAATGTATCTATTTTATGCTGGAAAATTCCCGTTGGCTATCGCGAGAGATGTACTACGACGCCATGATGCTTTCGTTATTTCCTCGTTGGAGATAAACGAGAATTAAAAGTATTTCTTTGATTTTGACTTTACACTTTGTACCTTCACGCGTGAAGAATTACAGTGGTTTTATATAATTTCGCGTTATCGCGATTGACCGAAAATTTTCTGCCAGGGGTAGTATATGCGAATATTTATTTCGCGAAAAATCGAAATTGCATAGGTATAGTTTAGAAAAATTTGGTAAATATATGCTGGCGTAATACATTTCTCGCTGGCGTGGCCTCGATTATGGCAACGACTTCGATAGTTTCGATCGGCAGCTTTTGATAATATTCAGTGCATGCCAGTGACTCCGATTCACGTAGATTATATACCGATTTTTAATCCTTTCTACGTTCACGACGAGTATATTCGTTATGAAAAATTGACAATAATTTAACAATAATTTGAAAATAATTTGAAGAATGATATAGGGACTAATTACCAAATTCAACGTACTCGTAATTTTAACGAATTTTAGAATAATATCAACGAATCTATATTTTCATTTTGTATTTCCTTATAACTCTGTTCCCGTCAAGTACACTCGTTGCTTAAAAATAATGGATCACGCGTATAGACTTTCGAAATTAAACGAGACAAACATTAACACCTGTCACGTACCTGCACACAGACAAACGCGTCAAATCCACCAAACGTCACGAATATACACAAACCAATTCCAAAAAGAAATCCCTAAAAACATTTGCTCCCAAAATTCGATTCATGTCTGCAAAAAATAACCCAAACATGAATCTACCAAGATTTCTTTAGAATAAAACTATAACTACCTATATTACGATTAATACAATTGGTATACAGTCCGGTTGACGATAGAAACTAACCGAGGAAAACTAAAGAAAAAGTGGTGCCAATATCCGATATCCGATATCCTGCAACGTAACGTGTCACTCGCTATGGCTCTTGGACAAGTAGCACACCTGGTACTTCTCCTCCATCCTTGTCCTCCCATAGAAACAATAGTATAAAACAAACGGAAGATCCAGCAAACCCCGATGAATCCACTCGATACTCGAATCAGGAACTCTCTACGTGCCAGAGTGTACGCCACTGCGTGACGACGCGTTCCTCTTCGTCCACTGTTATCAAAATGGGTTAGCCTGATAGCGAAGTGGAGCAAGCACCTGGCAAGTAGCACGGACAGATGGACCCCGGCGATAACCGGCCAATTGACAATTGTCCCGGCGGACAGTGGCGATTTATCGCGCTGATAACGAAATAATTGACAACCGTTGGTCCCTGCTGGCAGATTTACGGTAGCGCATGCGAGCGCATAATGCGACGAACCCCTGGCGGTATAAAGATCCCTTTTGCTGGATAACGCAGCCGCATGCCGGATTAAGGACTCCAGGAACCGCGTACGAAAGGTTCCGCGTGAGGTCGGAACCAGTTCCAACGCGTATCCGTTTAGACGGATCTAGCAGTGCCATAATGCAGATTCATCTTCTCCGGAGGACTCTCGCCACCCCTTCGAGCTCGGACTCTTGATAACAGCGTAATTGACAAGCGGTTAGATCGTGCAATTACGCCTCGTTACACGCGATTTCTTCGCCAAGGGTGCCCGGTAAAGGATGGGTACCGTGCGTCGAGAGTCTATTTCCGTTTCCTTTTATTCCGCGTCGGGGTTGCTTCAGCAAGATCGATGGGAGCCTGACTGTGTCGATTTCAGGTGTTAGTTCGGCCAGGCCTTCCTTTTCGTCGTGTTCTCGAGAAAATCATCGCGCATTCGTCTGGTACCGATCTTCGAGTCTTTTAGCTGTCATTACGCAGCGATTATTTATTTTTAGCGATATTCCTAGATGAAAAATAGGAGCTGAAGTTGCTCCTTTCGAGGGCAATTGCGGATTGGATAGGTATGTAATAGGAATTTTCTCCAAAGCACTAAAATTTCGGGACTCTTACCCGTCTATCGCGTAATCGGGGTAGCAATTGACAAATAGGACCATAGAATCGTGAGTCGGAAGTGTACGGTAAAATTTTCGTCGATTTTACGTGGACTCGAGGCAATCGCATGATCCCTGATAACCCCGATCTCGTTACCAATCTCGGAGTCGAGTCGTTGGAGCATTTCGAGCAATACTCGAAACGAAGGCTACACGCAAACGCGGCGTGCATTTCCACGAGATTCCGCGAGACTAGCCCTGATTCAGGCGTAAAGTAATTTATCGCGGCTTCTAAGAGGCCGCCGATTTACGGCCAAAAAGAGAATCAACGTCAGGAGTTGCCAGCAGCTCCGCCATTATCTCACGTACGCCGTAAGATGGCCGCGTTCACCCCGCGGGATTTCCAGTCTGATAAGTGGTTATCGTCTTTGAAAATGATCCTGCTTTGAATATATGTGTACGTGCACGCGTGTACGTACTCTCGCGGATATATTTGGAGAGTCTGAATAGACGTACTGGGTGGGTCAATAATCGTGTCTCCCGGAGGTGTGTTCTCGCGTTAACCTGTTCGATGAGAAACGGTACTCGTTTCGTGGGATATACCGTAGGTCACGGAAGTGCTCGTGTGTTTTTCCATTGCTTTTGAAATTTTCTTCATTTACAGTGACGAATGAACTTTCGATCGGTACAAATTTGCTGGTGAAATGAAAATTGGGTATAATAATAGAATAAGGAATTATAGAGCGAATCGGTGTAGAGAATTAACATCGCGAAAGTATTTCTATTTGCAGGAATTTTTCGTGGAATATACGATGGGGCACGGAAGTGTTCGTGCGTCATTCCATTGGCTTTTAAGTTTTCTTCATTTACAGTGACGAATGAGCTTTCGATTAGTAAAAATTTGGTACCAAAATGGAAATTTGGTATAATGGTAGAACAAGGAATTAAAGCGAATCAGTGCACAAAGATAATATTGCGAAAGTATTTTTCCCGTGTGAAAATAGAAATATTTATGTTATATTTTAATTAACGCCTGTGAATATGTATTAACGCGTATAATTGCGGCAAAAGAATGGAAATGGTTCGAGGTGGGCTAGAAAGGGTACTTGCACGGCTCGCTGTAGTAGCAGAGTGCATATGCATATGCACAAAGGGTTTCAAGCTTCTACAAGTTACTTCCTGGAGAGAAAGGTTTAGCGAACACAAATTTAGCCGGTTATTCCGACGAAGAACGTGGCGATGTTATTTACGTCTACTTAGGTGTACTTCGAGATTTCTACAAGCTTCTACGCTTCGTATCGTATTAACTTCTCCCTCAAAGAATTTACCGAGCCTACGTGCTCGTTTCTTTAAAATTTTTCCAACCTCTCGAACGACCTAATATACGCGATATATTTTCAACACCCAAAAACCCCCTTCTGAAATCTATTCTTTGTCCCAAAAATACGATTTTGCACATGACACATTTAGGAGCCTAGTTACCGTATAGTCTAGCTGATAAGAAGCTTCTGAAATCTATTCTTTGTCACAAAAACACGATTTTGTACAACGGAATATATTTAGGTGCCCAATTACCGTATAGCCTAGCTGACAAGAAGCTTCTAAAATTTATTCTTTGCCCCAAAAATAAGATTTTGCACATAACACATTTAGCAGCCTAATTACTGTGTAGTCTAGCTGACAAGAAGCTTCTGATATTTAATCTTCGTCCCAAAAATACGATTTCATACAAAAGGACACAGTTTTGGAAACTAATCACCGTACCTTATAACTGACAAGAAGCTTCTTAAATTTATTCTTTGTCCCAAAAATACGATTTTGTACATGGAACATTTAGGAGCCTAGTTACCGTATACTTTAGCTGATAAGAAGCTTCTGAAATCTATTCTTTGTCTCAAAAACACGATTTTGTACAACAGAATATATTTAGGTGCCCAATTACCGTATAGCCTAGCTGACAAGAAGCTTCTAAAATTTATTCTTTGTCCCAAAAATACGATTTCGTACAACACGACACAGTTTTGGAACTTAATTACCATATCTTATAGCCGACAAGAAACTTCTGAAATTTATTCTTTGCCCCAAAAACACAATTTCGAACAACACGATACAGTTTTGGAACCTAATTACCATATCTTATAGCTGACAAGAAGCTTCTTAAATTTATTCTTTGCCCCAAAAACACGATTTTGTAGATACATTTTTGGACCGTAATTACCTAACAGTCCAGCTGACGAGAAGCTCCCCCTAGCACGCAGAGCTCAGGCGTTACCTTCTTTCCCTCGAAACACGCGAATTCAAATTGCTCTTACCTTCGAACCTTCCCACGACCGATCTTCCATCGCCACCGTACTCCCTTCTCGCAATTTAATTCGCAGAGGGTTCGCGAGGGATTGTACGCATCGAGCATGACAACAGTTTCCAAGCCCGCTCTCTCATTCGGTTTTTGCAATCCGGCTGGGAGTGCATCCCAGGGAAGCCAGGCTCTATTAGCCTGCCTGTTTATTTGCAATAAAGTAAGCACAGCTGAATATAGATGGATGTATACATATTGCGATATTAAAAGAGACGAGCGCACGGGGGAGAGGCAGAGAACGAGAGAGAGGCAAGGAGAGTTTGTTCACCTCTATCGCGCAAGTAGCCAGCTGCGGCTATGCTCGGCGCATAACATCTTTGCATACGATGCACAGCCTAGTCGCAGCTCCAGGCTGCAGACTCGCTCATCCTCATTCCACGTCGGTCACGCTGCAGGAACAGATATTTTTTTCTCCGCTTCCTGCTCGTATAAATTCACGCAAAATTCCTCCCCTTAGCTCCTCGCCGCCATCCTTGCAAAAAGCTCGAAACTGGCTAACAGGATACGCGAGATCAAGTAGTAGAGACGGGCTGCTTGGATCTCGGTGTGTGGATCGAGATTGATCAAGGTTGATCGAAATCTGACGAAATTGAGACGTGAGATTTTTCGTTATTTTCGTTGTTATTAGAATTTCGAAGGTTTCAGTCGATTCGGGTTTCAATGGAACGATTTTTGGAGCAATGTGTTATATATTGGAGAGAAAAATTCGGGTTTACCTGAATTAAGAAAGAAAATTTTATTTGACGTAATAATAATTATCCTTCTTTAACACGTTCACTGCCATGGTGGTCATCGATGACCGGCGCTTGTTAAATTTAAATAATTTAACAAATTTTTTAAATTTATATTTGTTTTATTCTAACCAATTTTGGAATGTTTGAACAACGTAAATAAATAGAGAACTTTGAACAGAAGATATTAATAATTTGCACCATTTGTTATTTTATATTGTTTCATAATTCATCATTATATCCTATGAATAATGGAAGTTTTATCCTGGCCCCCTGAGCGTATCCTATAAAATGTGCGTGGCAGTCAAAGTGCTAATCGGTTAGGAGATACCCTAGAGATGTTGATTTTTCATACGTTTTTCGAAATTTGGAAACAAGCTATCGTTAATAGCTCAAAGATAATACGACTGTTCGGTATTTTATCAAACAGGGTCTCGATAGTAATTATGTTGTCTCTCATTTTCTTCTTATCTCGTTACGTAGAATCACTCTTTCAACTTCCTCCCATTTATCACCAAACACCCCGTGGGTACAACTCGTGTTAATTATCCTTGAACCGTAACCCAAGCCATAAGAGTACGAGAGTATACCACTCAATATCTCTCTACGAACTAACCCCTGGCTATCCATTATAAAAAATTAATCCATTAATTTTACGATACACTTTTGCAATAAGAAGCTTCTCGAAACGAAGAATATCCCAAATAAATATTAAAAAAATATTTTAATTTATTTGTACACTCTTCCACCTTTTTCGTTGTTGCTAGAAGAAAGATTAGTAACTCTATTCTCAAATTTCTTCATCCGTTAAATAATATTTTCGCAGACCTCGTTAGGCACAGAATTAATCTATATACCTACGAAGATTGACTTTTCAGGTTACACGACACCTTACACCAGTTGCTGCTGCGGGACTGGCCTTCAACAGCATGCACAGTTACACGCTACATGCTCGACATACCTAATAACACATTTCGCTTAATCAGACATGTCGCGATTATGAATTACTGCGAACGATAATTAACCGGTAAGTTAGGGATCCTACGTATTGCTTTTCGTTTATCTATCACCACTCGTATCCACTCATTTGTGATTATGATAGTATGAAAGATAGTGTGAAAGTTAGCTACCCAATTCTGACTAATGCTTATGGCACTCAAAGCTTGTAAAATTGGCAACGTCTTCGTTAAAAAAGGTACCCCGAATTTATGACAAAGGGAATTAACAAAGAATTATGTCATTATGGTAAAATTTGTTTTATTAAATTAAGTCCACGAGTATCTCGAAAAGTATTAAAAACGTGATACTTCGATCACTTGACGATTACTTCAAGATAGAAATTCGGACTCTGTCAGAGGAGGTACTAAGGAAAAATTGATTTCTGTGTCAATCACGATCCACTGGCAATTGGCAATGCTAATAAATTATTCGCCAAATTCTGCCACACGAAAATCCTTGACGAAAAGCTTTAGCCAAGCTCAATAATACTCATTAGCCACTTTCTCTTTAACAATAAATGCAAGTTTAAATTACTTGTTCGTCCCACTTTCACTTCCTATCAAACCGATTTAATATCCCTTTTATGCCTATATTATACCACATTGCATCTCAAAACTTACTTGGGGATTTTAAATAAATAATTTCGTCCTATTATACTTAGCCAAAAATTGTTATACGCTGCAGTTGTCCTTCAATTTATCGAGGGTGCCGCGAATGAAGATCGCGAAAATGAAGTCTATCTGTAATAGGGTTAGGTGAAACTATAATCATTTGCTATGCAGGTCTTCATTTTTCCTTCACAAACAGTCGATTGTTCATAAATTTTTGACGAGATGAGGTTTGCCCGAATTGCAATTGGATGAGAAAGTAACGTAGGGCAGTATGCATTTAGGAAATCACCTATTTATTCTTTAACACTTTGACACTTTGACGATTTCTTCTGTGATGCCACGGTGGTCATTGGTGACCGGAGCGCTTGAACTACTTGAACCGCATTGAACAACATTGAATGAAAATTGACAGTTAGTACATTTCGAATATAATCGCCAATTAGAAGATACTTTGAAATAAAAGGTGCCCCATTGAACGATTAAAAATTTTTATCAGAACATGTACGAGTTGGTAAGATTATGCGAGCTCCGGTGACCGATAACAAATCGAAGCGGCGATCCGCTTGATCCTCGATGAATTAACAAAAGAGGCCCATCTTTAACCATTTGCATCGGGGCTCTACTTAAGCTGCCGTGTTCAGGCATCAGCGACGTTCAACTGACGACTAGTCTGTCATTTCATATTCAGCAACTGGTAATGGAAAGAGTCAGCTCGCGGATTATTCCGCGCTCGGTGATAGGCGACAGTCGTGGCTCGCGGATTATTCCGCGCTCGGTGATAGGCGACAGCCGTGGCTCGCGGAATATTCCGCGCTCGGTGATAGGCGACAGTCGTGGCTCGCGGAATATTCCGCGCTTGGATGCAAATGAGTCTTCTGAGTGGATTGTCGAAAGAATATCTCCTGGAACCGTTCAGCCAGGTTCTTATAGGCCCTATGACGACCCATTGTGTCACTCAGTCCTGCTTCGAAAATTGATAAGCTTGATAGTTCCTCGAGGCAAACATAGATCCCGATACAGGGTGACGCCATCCAAATAAAGACTCCTCTCACAGATGAAAAAAATATTGGAACAAGTCTCGCATCTAACGGTGCGCTCTCGTATCGTTCTGAGCGAAACATGTGATTTCGGTGTGACAGTGAAAGGGTTAATTGGTCGACGCGAGAGCGAACAGTGGCAAAAGACTACCGTGAAATCAACAATATAGATTTTTACTGATCGATGCTGTTGCTCTTTTGTTTCTTCAACAGGCGGCATAAATTAAGATGGCGGATAAAAACTAGCGTGTAAATTGTGCTCCTAATTTACCGGGTATATCGATCGAGGGAGCGGTGTATATGGTGTCTCATGGGGTAGATTTACATAGTTAAAAAGGCTTCTCCGAGACAGCCGCGAATCCGCGAGATCGACGTGGCCGATCTCCGATAGGATTAACCGATACCAAAATGTCAACTTCGTTAACAACGGTCCCGGGATACGGTTTCCCCCATATAAAGAGCAGAGAAATCTGGGCCAGTGGTTGGTGTAAAATAACACACCGTGTCGCGGAGGCAAGGTGAAATACGCGTTAGCTTAATTGGATAAAAGTGCGACGCGAGTCTGCGGTATCGACGCGGTCGCAGAGTTTTTCCGCGACGGCCATCGCGATTTCTCCTCGATCGAATGGCAGTCGGAAGATCGATAACGTGATTACGCGTCGGAGAAAAATCTGCTCGCGAGCTGCCAGCTTCTTTCGCTTCTGGAATAATCGCGAAAAGGCTATCCCTCGTATAACACGCTTTTTACCGATACACTTTCACGGCTAATTATCGCGCTTGCGATGCCATGTACGCCGCGGAGCACGCGGCTTCTTTCTCCGTCTCGTCGCGCACTTTCACCCCGTGAATCGTCACTTGGCTAAAGCAGCGCTAATAAATTCCGATCGGCTCGATCGTTTCGCCAAACCAGTCGTTCGTTCAGCGGGAAAAATACAAATTAATTCCTTCCATTTCCTACACCGGACACAGACTCGTTTTCAATCGTGTCCCCAAGGCCGTAACGACTGCCGTCTCCCTCAATTGCCAATGAGAAATATCGCGACTGGATTTTTAGTATTCTTCGATCAGACATTAGGTGCTCGCGAGAAATTGGACTGGAGATAGTTGGATTAGAAGAGTTAACAAAAGGCTTGAACAGCTTATTTTAGATAGTTGAATATTTATTTATTTATTTATTTATGTTAGAAATTAGTTACGCCTATGCAACGATGGTGCAGGCCAATACCAACCTTTTGGACCTCAAGATGCTATGCAGGCATCAAGGGTTCGGTTTCTTGGGGTTTAACCCTTTGCACTCGAGTGGCGCCTATCAGTCACCATTTAATCAAATTCTAAAGATGGATATTAACCACTTGCGCCGGAAAAACGTGTCACGCACGTCGTAATGCTTTTGTCACAGAATCGCCAACGACGTGGTATACACGTTGTTAGGCAATTGTTACAGAAACACTGGACCGTTCTGGCACACGCGTCTGTGAATTCCTTGCCACCGCAAGTGGTTAATTAATATATCAAATTTACAATTAGCCAACGATGCGTGGAATACCGAAGTAAATTAATTCTACGTCTTAATTTGCATTCGATTTCTTATTTACCGTGTTAGAAATATCGTCGAATTTAAGGCAGAAAGTCTTCGAATTACTATTTTCCTGTACCGAAAAGATCGCCGAGTGCGAAGGATTAAAAGGACCTGCTGTCTCTGCCTGCTCTCACTCTCAAACCCGGAACAGTGCAGATCACTTACGTATGTGGTGTAACTTACGTTAGTGGTGTATTAAAGACTCTAGTTTTTCTTTATATATTCGCATAAAGTGTATACACTTCGCTTACATTAAACTTTATACATCCAATTGCTGTACAACTGAACACGATTACTTCCCTGTACGCTAATCGTTTGGATTTCCTTCCCGAAATTCCCAACAATTTATTTATTTATTTATTTATTTATTGTAACTTACGGGTAAAGCCCTTTTTAGTGAAGTGATATAAAATATGCACACACCAAATAGGAAAAGCTATACAGCAGATAATAAAAGGTACAACACTATACACCAAGTTACATAGAAAAAATAAAATTCAGTAGAACAGGATTACGTAATAATAAATAATGACATATTGTTACGTGGTCTCTAACAGTTTCGATGGTCCCTAGCATTTCGTTTCGGAAACGGGCTTCCAGTCCGTTTACAAATAAATAAATAAATAATCTAATCGATATACCCGACGAACATCCCATAAATGTCAGAAACCAAAATTCCGAGCCCTTTCGAAACAAGCAACTACCTTTCCACCCCCGACATCCATCAACCAATGCTAATCTACGCTAGAGAGCCCAAGACACTCGACCCCGGCCACGATCCATCGCTACCAGCCTCTCTGCCTCGTTCTAATTCATCCTTATCTCGGCCCAAGGACCCAAACGTGTTCCCTTCTCCGGCCGAAATAAAAGGAAAGTAAAAATGAGAAAAGAAAAATAAAGAAAGGGGAACAGCAGAGAGCGAAAGGAAGGATGGAGCGAGAGGAAAAAGGAGGAGGACAGGGTGCTTACGATTCATCGTGCATGTTCCTCTCGGTCTCTCGCGGTCTCGCCACCCACAAGTCCGGCAATGGCGTGGGAGCAGAAGAGGTGCGAGCGGCCGTGGCATATCTCGAGTTTATTACACGAGCAGGCCCATCTAGCTGGTTAGAATGGCCGTATCGAAGACACGCGCGTCATTACGGGCCTGAAAGGGGAGGGTTTCTCGATGGAGCCTATTTTACGAGCCACGAATCGTCGCCTGGAATAAGTTCGGCCCGGTATCCGGCCGTATTACTCAACGTCTTATGGGCTCCGTGCGATGGGGGCTCGTAAATCTCGCGGAATGATTGAGCTGGCTGCTCGCCAGCGTGAATCGGATATGCCTATTGCTATCGGGGGATGCAACTCGCAGAAATATGACCGTCTAAGTGCTGGTTGCTCCAAGATTCTGCGATTTTGGAAAGACGAACATAGCTCTCGCGAGCAGGATAGTGTGACGACAGCCCACGATAAGTAAGGAAAGATAAGGAAGACTCCAAACTCCAGCATGAACCAGCAGATGACCACAGTTCCAAATTCCAAGACGCAACCCTGTGACGACAGCCAACACGAATCACCAGCCGATGACCAAACCTCCAAACTCCACGATACAACCCCTTCCAAACCACCTAGCATAAAATAGCAAGAATATATATAAGAACACCAAGATAACGAAAACGCGCAAAGACGCACTCTTTTAAAACTCTCTTTCCAACACCAAGCGACTCACGCTTGTGCTGGTCACAACCGATTTCTAAGGACTCTGTTTTGGTTGTCAAGGACCACGCTTTTATGCTTTCCTTAACCTACGCTTCACCTCTCCGTAGAGGAGTCGCGCAACTTAATTTTGTTATATAGAATAACTTTTCGATTTGCTTCTAGAAGATATCGATCGGTTTACAATTTGTTTTTCTTGGCAATAGCCGATTCGCGATTTCTTTTGGTATCTCAAAACTTAAATAAAGTTAGTTTTGCTCCAACTCTATATACGTTCACTTCTCTTACGTTATACCTACTCTACGGATAGTATCTCGTATAGAGGCCTAGTTTATTCTTCATCGTTGCAAGTTAGTCCCGTGACAATAGCGTGTTGGCAGTGAAAACGAATGAATGGTCGGTTTTGAATTGTTCTCGCGATACGCGGACAAGTTTCCTTTTATTTTATGCAAATTCGTTCTTTTTTTCCTTTGAGGGGCGAGGGAGTGCAAAGGAATATTTTTTTCTCGCGAAATCTTTGGAGTAAACCGGGTAATTCTTCGAAAAATATTGTTTTCTTAACC
This sequence comes from Eufriesea mexicana, assembly GCF_001483705.2. Lineage (NCBI taxonomy): Eukaryota > Metazoa > Arthropoda > Insecta > Hymenoptera > Apidae > Eufriesea > Eufriesea mexicana. The sequence goes on along the minus strand of NW_016908641.1, from coordinate 405,342 downwards.
TTTTGCACTCGAGAGGCTTCAGTCGCCATTTGATAAAATTTCGAAGATCGATGTTCGAAATCAAATAAATCTACGTGTTAATTATTATACGATTTCTTATTTACTGCTTTAAAAAATATCGTCGGTTTTATAGCAGAAAATCTTTGAGCTTCTACTCTTCTTTAGCCAAAAAATCGTCGAATGCAAAGGGCTAACAGGGTCCACGTCACGTTAATTTTTGTGAGAAATTAAATAATTCTAAATCCTGGCTAAGTGGTTTCATCCTGCTCTCTTCAATTATTATTATTTACGAATTTAATTATTATTAAAATCGGTATGGGCAGAGTTTGAGGATTTTACGAGATTTTAGATATATATTTCTTTGATAAACTTAATTTTTCTTCAAATCGGATTAATCTGTTTTGTAAAAGATGGCAATTTTCTCGTCACACAGTGTCCGCGATAAGGTGATCTTTGTTGGAATGAAAAATATGCTATGTTCTAGCTTGCTGATTTTGTCCTGCTCTCTCCTAATATTCTTATTTACGAATTACTTACGGAATTAAAATAATTTCGTTTGGAAAAATTTTTCCCGATAACGGAGAAAAATATTTTGCTTTTAATTTGCAGTGTATCGACGCCATTGCTAGATTCGCTTTATGGATCGGGGTTCCGTGAAATCGAGTTCTCTTATGATCAACGCGCCGACTAATTTACTTCGTAAATGAAAAGACTAGGAGACACACACGCACGAACACTTTCATTCTGACTGCGTAATCGCTTGAGTACCGTGACATTAGATAAATTTTTGCGATTAGAACGTTTGCGCAAGCTTCTCCGTAGAAAAAAGGAGAAATCGTATCAACCACGATGCATTTATTTATTTACAAAAAGAGCACGTCTGTAATTGGTTTCTTCGTTATTATGAAGAAAAAGAATTTATTCGATCATTTTTTAGTTAATAACATATTATTATCGCGAGGAATTCTTTTATTTGTTAGTAGAGTACGTGGTCTAAATCATTCACGAAATTTCTTCACGTATTTGCATAAGTGCATAGTGCTATTAAATTATTTTTAATACAAAAAAAATTAAAAAATATGATTTTAAAGCAAGAAAATTTATTTAATAATTTTTACGTTAATAATATATTAATATTGCCACGAATTTTTTTATTTGCTAATACAGCATGCGATTTTCATTATTCACAAAATTTGTTAACGTATATATATATATAAGTGCATAATGCTATTAAATTATTTTTAATACAAACAAAATTAATGAAATCCAATTTTACAGCGAAAAAGTTTATTTAATAAATTTTTACGTTAACAATATGCCGATATTAATATAACGTGTCGAAAAATTGCGCGAAATAAGTATTTACGTAGATATAGTTATCAATGATATATATTCTCTGTCCACGGAAAAGCACTAAAGTGAACGTATGCTTCCACATGTCAGGATGGCCGAGCGGTCTAAGGCGCCAGACTCAAGGTTCTCACCTTCTCGGTTCGAAACTGAGTTTCAGGGCGTTCTGGTCCTCTCTGAGGGCGTGGGTTCGAATCCCACTTCTGACAAATTCTTTTGCCTTTTGCGCAATGCGATAACGAATATTGAAATGCAACTGCAACTCGATAATTGTCGATACTTTTGCACTAAACTCCGTTCGAACGCGGCGCCCGGCGCACTCCGAACAGTCGTCGGTTCGATTCCCGCTGCTGCCAATATTTTTTTTTCCATTTTATTCCACATATTTGAATATTATTATCATTCCCTTGCAAATTAACGAATATTTCGCAATTTCCCGCGGAAATATTACCATATGTAAAATATTATAAACACATTTCATATACACGTGACTGGTATATTTTTCAGTAGGAAATATAATATAAAAAATATTTTATTTTTCGATGTTTTATCGACAACAATATTGAATCGTAGTGTAACGAAAAATACGGCCAGAAATTGAAAAAAGAATAATCGATACCTCGAATAAAAATACTTCCGGGTATGAAGGCATATCTATATCTACATAACTACGATCTATAATTAACCAATTGTAAAAATTATAAAAATATAACGAATAACAAAAATTCCCAAATATCCGAATTTCGCTAACAAAAATATATTTCGAGTGGTAAGAAAATTCGAATGACGAGATCGCTGTGTCAACTCTCGTCAACTACTAGATCTAGATAGACGGCTCTTTCGAAATCCGCTGTGCTCCCGTGACAACACGGTGATTTTAGCGTTACGAGTGTACCCAGCAGTCGACGGTTTTACCGTTCGGTCTATTTCAGGCGCGTCTATTTTTTCCGCTCTTTCCCACACGATCGCCATATAGTTACGAGCGCCGTGACACAATAGACACGACCTGCACAATGAGTCCGGCATCGTGCGGGAACATGGCGCACCGTAATAATGCCCTTAAACGGCCACGAGTGGCATTTGGAATACGCGAAACGAATTGGCATATGGGTCGCGTTATCTGTCTCCCGTCACTTAATGAAATTTACTATCGATGGGATCGACGTCCACGACCGATGTACCGTACCGTGTTCGATCGCGGTTACAGGCATAAGAAACGGGCACCAACCACGGATTTTTCACACATGCAACGAATTCGTGTATTTTAGTATCTCCAAACGCGAGGAAGCAGATTGTTTACCGATGATTTGATCGACTTGCCGTGAATCGAATTAATATGCGGACATTATGGAGTTTGTACTTTGTCTTATATATTATATACTATTATTGTATAATATAATACCAATTAAGAACTAAATAACATTCTACGTAGAAAAATATAGAAAAAGAAGATAATAACGTAACAAAGAGATATTCCCATTTAGGAAATGAAAATTCCAAATATACACTCGTATGAATACGAACCACGTATTAACTCTTTGCACATGGCGATTTTGCGTTAGAGAAAAATAGTAATTCGAAGACTTTCTGCTATAAAGTCGACGATATTTTTAAATAAGAAAACCTATGCAAATTTAGACGTAGAGTTATTTTATTTCGATATTGCATGCATCCTTGAGTCATTTTAAACGTGATACATTAATCAATATTGATTTTTAGAATCAGAGATCGCATCTCGAGTGCGAAGGGTTAATAAAGGTACGCTGTTAATAATGCGTTATACGAATATCGCCTACAGTATTATGTAACAAAAGGTAACACTCTTTTAAAAAATATAGAAAAACAAAATAATAACACAGAGATATTCCTGCTTATAAAATAAAAATTCCAAGTAAATACGAACACGAACAACGCATTAATAAAGATGCGCTTCCAAAATACATCAACGTTACACGAATATCACCTACAATATAATGTAACAAAAGGTATCTCTCTTTTGAAAATATAGAAAAACAAAATAATAACACAGAGATATTCCTGCTTATAAAATAAAAATTCCAAGTAAATACGAACACGAACAACGCATTAATAAAGATGCGCTTCCAAAATACATCAACGTTACACGAATATCACCTACAATATAATGTAACAAAAGGTATCTCTCTTTTGAAAATATAGAAAAACAAAATAATAACACAGAGATATTCCTGCTTATAAAATAAAAATTCCAAGTAAATACGAACACGAACAACGCATTAATAAAGATGCGCTTCCAAAATACATCAACGTTACACGAATATCACCTACAATATAATGTAACAAAAGGTATCTCTCTTTTGAAAATATAGAAAAACAAAATAATAACACAGAGATATTCCTGCTTATAAAATAAAAATTCCAAGTAAATACGAACACGAACAACGCATTAATAAAGATGCGCTTCCAAAATACATCAACGTTACACGAATATCACCTACAATATAATGTAACAAAAGGTATCTCTCTTTTGAAAATATAGAAAAACAAAATAATAACACAGAGATATTCCTGCTTATAAAATAAAAATTCCAAGTAAATACGAACACGAACAACGCATTAATAAAGATGCGCTTCCAAAATACATCAACGTTACACGAATATCACCTACAATATAATGTAACAAAAGGTATCTCTCTTTTGAAAATATAGAAAAACAAAATAATAACACAGAGATATTCCTGCTTATAAAATAAAAATTCCAAGTAAATACGAACACGAACAACGCATTAATAAAGATGCGCTTCCAACATTTATCAGCGTTACACGAATACCACCTATAATATAATATAATAATATAAGACAAACAGCATTCTCGTCTAAAACCACAAAAAGAAGTTAACCTAACAAATAGATATCCGTATATAAAGCGAAATGCAAAAACTCGCGAGTAAATATTAGTACGAACACGAATAACGCATTAACAAAGACACGCCTCGCGCAATCTGACGCGCGTCCTATCCAGAGCAGTGCTGCCCCCTGGACACCGAATACCCTAAGCCGCAGTTATTAATTAAATTCCCTGCCACCTATCAATTTCGCCAACTTAAAATCGTTAATCTTACTCGGCTGGGATCAAGGATGTCCCTGGGAGCATTCATTAATCCATGAAAACTACTCGGTCGGTCTTATCGAACGTTAACGACGAACCGGAAAAAGAAGGCGACCAAACCGTATCGGCTAACGACATCCAACGACTACGCTAATCAACCGTGCCACTCCCACATTCTGAGTCAAAGCACGCTCGTCCATCATCCGATCGCGGCAAAAAAGGACCAGACTGTCTTCTAATCGATACATCTCGGCGAACGGAAAGGGACCAGGCACAGCAAAGATCCGAGAAGAGGAAGAAGACGCAAGAAAAAGATGGAGACCGGAGAGGCGGATTTTATGGCCGCGTTATCGACCTAGATTAAAAGCGAAACGTCATTCGGCCCAGTGACTTATGACTCGGCTTTCCTGGACTTTGTTTCACCTGGCATGCGTTCACGGCTAACGAGCACCATGCTGCTTCTGATTGATGCCGGATCGACGTATCTGAAAACAGCAGCGACGGCCACAGCTTCGCTGGCCGATCACGCGAAAACGGAATCACCCGCTGCCATTTACCTTTCCCTTCTAATTTCTCGGCTCTGGTAATTAGCCGGACAACGTATCATTAGGGGAAGAGTTACAACCGAGTCGTGGTGGTTTTTGCTTTTCGGCGACACCTCGTTGTTAGACCAGTTCCTCTCAGTCGACGCTGATACCGTTCTAGAGTCCCGACTGCCAGAGATCATGGCGCCCGCCTGGCTAATCGGGCACCGAGTTAACCGTTCCTAACTCCATCTCTACCAGCCGATCGTGCGCGATAATTCCGCGTAATAATTCTATACCGGCGTGTCGGTACGCGAGATATTTCTGTCGGTTGCCGAGCAGTAATTTCGTTTAATTTCACTCGGCCGATTTGAATTTTCTTAATTGATTTCCGAGCAGCCGGTATTATCATAATTGGTATTCTCATTCGCGTTCTTTCCACTGCGGCAGAGTTACTAGGTGTGGAGCAATCGAGAATGGAACGAGATATCGTAAAACAAAATGGTGGGTTGCGTAGATCGAGTTGTGTGGATACCCGTAAAGACCACGCAACTCGGTAGTTTATTTTTCAAAATAACCTTCATAACGATATTAGTCGCTTTTCCATTTTTCCCGAAAATAACACCCTAATTGGCATTGGTCGATTTTCGATTTGCTTTTTTTACACGTCGAATGCCATGGGGGCCACCGGCGCCCAGATTGATAGAAATATATATAATTGAAAGAAATGTCAATATTTAGAAATTTTTATTATTACCATCGTTGATTCAATGACGGTGACCCCCGTCGCAATTAACCCTTCGCACTCGAAGATTTTTTGGCCCGAGAAGAGTAGAAAATCAAAGATTCTCTATTAAAAAACTGACGATACTTTTTTGAGCAGTAAATAAAGAATATTATAATAATGGAATTGTAGAATTATTTGATTTCGATACCTCGCACACTGTTACATTACATTAAATTTGATATATTAATTAATATAGATCTTCCAAATTTTATGAAATAGTGACTGAGGGTCACCTTTCGAGTGCAATGAGTTAACTTGTCAAATATGGTTATACACTGTAATTTATCTATTGCAGATAATATTTCGACATTCTATGTATCGCATAATAGAAAATTCATCGTGGAGCCACGGGCAATCCCTGTAAAACTGGTGTGGCATTCAACGTGTTAAAAATAGCATATAGTATATTTTTTTTACTTTTTGGAAACCTCGATTGAGAAGTGGGAATAATAAGTTTGCAGAGAAAATGTTTATTAATGAGGTAAGATGATGCTTATTTATTATCCGTATCGTATTAGCCTGTAATTATTATGTGATTTTACGATATTTTTCCAATATTTAGTATCTTTTATTTTAGTACTTCTGTCTTTTTAATATTTTCGATCAGATTATTATCTTACGACCGACCACAGGCGTGATTATGAGGAATAACGCGTGTTAAAAGATAAAAGTCGAAGTCTTTGCTTGGCTGGAATTATTAATCGATTTCGCTCGTAAAAGGTTTATAGAATTCTCGCGTCGTTATGCTAAATGGTTACAAGAGAACATGGCGTCCGGTCGACTAAGCGAGGACCGAGTTTAACCATACCCAACTCGTGTTGCTCGAGGAAATTCCGTGTAATAATTTCATCCCATCCAACGTCATTAGCGAGATCTGAATTCCCTTAATTCAATTGGAAAAACTGCTTCTAACGTAATTACGCCTTTCGTTAATATTCTTCGCATTAACCCTTTGCATTACAATGACGAGTCTGACTCGTGTCAAATGTCAAAGATGTCAAATTTCTTCGTGTGAAAATTTCACGATTTACTAATCTACTAAGCTACACTAATCACGCGACTATAATTGTTTCATGCGTTTTATTGTGCACAAAGTTCGACAAATTTCTACAATTTTTATCCAATTTCTTCGTGCTTGGAATAGGTATATAGTGGTTAACTAGAATTAAATACCACTTCGATTTATACCTTTTCGCAATTAAATCGCAGTGCAGAGAATTAACGAAATAAAAATTACGATGAAAATACGAAAATTAGAATTTCGGTCTGAAAAATCCCGATGGAGAATGAATAAAATTTTCAACAATAGTGATCTCGTTACACTCGAAGAAGCTGTGCGTATTGATTGCACACGAACATACGGTACACGCGATATTTCTACAGGGAGCATTTTCATTTACTTTCATCGGCGTCACTACGATTCGAATTTTCTTAATTGAATCCTAATCGAGAGGTCGGTATTATCGTAATCGTATATCTGATTAACATTCTTCGATATAACGGGGAGCGATTAGGTGCGAAATGATAACGCACGGTGAAAGGAAAAACTCTGCAGATTGAAAATAAAAAGGGAAGGAAGAAAACGCAAATTTAGTTTACAAACAAGTTTCGAAAGTAGCTGTTAACTAACATTTTCATTACGACAAGAGGTATCGCTTATACGATCGCAGGTAACTCGATCGGGCGGTATAAAATGCCCGCGCGAATAAGACCAGCTGGAGCATAATTTTTCCGATCCTCGAAGGCACACCTTTGTTTGCCGAACCATAAATGCAGGCAATTCCTCTGAAACCGCAATTGGAACCACCAGCGTTGAAAGAAGATTGCTGTAAATCGAGCAAACAGAGTTACATCTTCAAACGAAGCGTCAAAACGACCATCGAACCAACACCATTTTCCCTTATTGATATTCCAACTGGTCGAAATTAAGGAATATATATATAGGGTGTCCAAAAATTCACGCAGGAAGAAATTTTGATAGGAAACACAGGTTTTCTCCCACGCTGGTAACAATTTTCAGATGTTGCCGTTAGGACACAATGTCACTTGATAACCATTCGGAAGAAATCTCTAGTTAATAAAGATCTCTAATAATAAAGCTTTAATCATAAATATCTCAAAAACTATCGAGTAGTTGCCTTTTAATGGTACATTTTCTTGAACTGCATGACTAAATCTATAAACCTACTGTTAACTTCTTAGGTATGACGAGCCACTATAGTGGCTTTCAGAAATTTCATCTCTCTGAACGACGCGCAACAATTGTAGCCCACTTGTTCACTGTTTAGATTAAATATTCGTCTTCGTATGCGTTGCCTTCACGCTTCTTTTATCTCCACATCGATGTATAACAGTGTTTACACCAACCGAAAACATTTTCCTCCATATTGTAAATGCAAAAAAATGAAAAAAGCGTAACAAAATTGTATCATACGTTCAAAATAACCAAAGACGTAGATCTATCTATGAGTTTGAAGTCTTTGACGTGAGTCTATGTGTCACGCCATATTGTAAAATATATCATACCCAAGTTTATTAAAATTATTAAAGCGAATTGTTAAAGTTAAAGTATGTGTAATATATTTTAAGAAAATTTATAATTATATCATCGATAACTTCATTTTAACGTGCTCGCGTAGAGAACAGCATTTCCTGTCACACATTTCAGTGCTGTATCGCTTATATGTAGTTCGTGTCAGACCCTGCCGTCCCCAGAAATCGCTTCGCGTAAAATTCAGCCATACCTAAAGGTTAAGCCATGAAATACCGTTTCGGCGATATTATCACTCATCGGGAAAAACCATATTGCCGATCTCGTACCCAGGTAAAACACGATGGCACCTTGACGCTTGACCATCATGTACGCCAAGCACCTCAAGTATAGGGCAATAATTCAGTTCGCTTTTCCGCTTGCAACCCCTATCCTTATACCTCAAATTCGGAAACTATATCCAAATACAGATTACATAGCCCTATCAAGGGGGTCTACATAAATGCTAGGCCTATTAGCTCATAGAATATGAAAACACGCGAGAGGAAGATAGGGACACAGTCAACTTATTATTTCGAAGCCAAACACAATCTCCACAAAGAACTGTCCGTCACTAATCGTCATCAAGTTTCAACTAAATCAATGAATAACTTACACTCTCTTTGTAAGTATAAAATCGTGTTCCTTTATACAAATATACGCCATCTCCGAATTATTTTCGACATCCTCAATACCTAACCTACACAAGCGCTATACTCCCCTTCGCCTGCTAATAAAACTCGTTGCAGTGGTTGCATTCTATCATAATTTATTATTTTAATCTCGTATTACTATAGACTGGTAATAATCGTAGCGCATAGAGCGATGCGTAATTGAAGTGCATTTACCCGCATCCGCGATATCGCGATTAATATTTCAAATTCCATGGCGCACAGGGTACTCGATATGGACGATCCAACGAGGCCGCTGGGTGCATCCGATGCAACGTTTCCACGAGATCGTTAACGCGTTCCTCGCGGAAACCCTACCGACGTCCATCGCGGTAACTTCGCGGTAACTTCGCGATAGGGAATCGAAGGTTCCATAGGGAATCCGCGTTGCGAATTAACGCATGCGCGGACGCCGCGCGGTATTTTAATTACGCGAGAGTGCTCGCAGTCGCGTTGGTGAACGTTTCGCGGTGATGGCCGGCTAAAAGGCAGCTTTCGCAACCGCGTGAAATAGGAAATAATTAATTCGTCCCATATAAAGACGCGAAATAACCGGCGTAATAGGGTAGCCGCGCTTCCTTTAATGCGTTAATTAAACGGACCCCGTCGATTCTCGATTTTCGCGCCTAAGCGCATTATCGATTAACTGGATTATGCTAATGAAATACTTTTTGCTCGAGGAGGAGTCGATAGGCGATCGAGATAAGGCTGCACGCGTGTTGGACCGTTATTTTGTATAATTGGTCGGTAACGATGAGCAGGTAAGTCGAGTATGGATTGAGAAACGCGATTGCTCGGTACCTGTGGCAAATGCGGATCGTCTGTGAAAAGAGTCGATGTGTCTCTTATCGAGTATGTACTTCGTTTATTTATTTATTCTTATCTATACAGAATATTCGTTTATCGTTATTAGTTATTATATGTTATTTATACTTATCTTTCTCGCGATTTTTACACTGACACGTGTAAGTACGTGATTACGAAAGTGGAGTAAGTAATGCATTTCAGAGAAATAATTTTATCGCTCATGTATCGCGTTGCATTCGTTTATATCGTAATAAAATTGATATTTTACAGATGCTTATAGAAATTTCGTGGTGATAAGTATGAACAAAGAATTTATTGCGAAGGGAAATACAATAATCGAAGCTCGTGTCGAGGAGATTATAAATAAGAAAAGGAAATTCATAAAATAAGGGAAAACAAAATAAATGGCACACAAACCACTTATTTCATTATCAACAAAAATAATACTATTTCTCCGAAACAAAAGATAAACAATTTTTAACTCTTTGCACTCGAGAGGCCACTCTCGATCGTCAATCAGATTCTAAAAGTCGATGTTAATTAATACATTAAATTTAGAATTATTCAAATTATTCTACGCTTTAATTTGCATACGATTTCTTATTTATCGTTTTAAAAATATCCTCGACTGTAAGACGGAAAGCCTTTGAATTACTATTTCTCTCTAACGACAAATTCGTCGAGTGCAAAGGGTTAATTCATTTTTCAATTCTGTCGACCTATCGAGGAATTCATTCAACGAGATAAAATTTCATTGAGAAATTTAAGAGAGCGCATAAGAGATCATGTATGCACAAATTTCAGAATCTCTCGTTTCAAATAATTACTATAGAAGCAAACTAGATATAAATTGATCGAAATCGCAGATTAATAAGAGAAGACAGTGGCGTGGACTTCAGCACAAAGTGGGGCACCTTCGTCGCGTATTTTTCATACTATATCTACCACAGCCGGTGAAATGATACGTGGAATAGATGAAGACATCGGAAAATCGATACACTTGCATCGAAAGAAAAACGGAGGAATCGGATGAGCAAAGCGGTGACGTCGAATGCAGAATTTTTAGAGAAGTATCTAAAAACGGTTTCGCGGCTGTGGTGGGTTCAGTGGTAAGACCGCATTCTCGATCCAGATCGACACAAGGGCTGTACAAGTTTCCTCGCTGGCCGAACCAGTTGCACTTGAATACGTTCACGCGAACCTACACGGAAAGTTCAACGAATCGCGGATGTCGCGGAAAGCTCGATCCACGTTGAATTCGCTTTCTCTGCGTCGCTACCGATATCCTTCCATCGAGATCACTGTAACCCATAAATCCTGTATAACCAGAAGAAAACAGTCTAATTCGGAAATATTTTTATCTTTTAATCGGACAGAAAAATTTACGAACAGGTATAATAAAATCGGAGTAGCTAAATACGTGACTAGCAAGACCTTCTTGCAGAGCGGATCAGCCATTTAACCGTGAAAATATAGAAATATAAAAGTAATTATTAGTTAGGTAGCCAAAGGAGAATCCTGAACACCCGAAAGTCCAAAATTCGTGATGTCCAGTGAAGAAAGAAAAATAAAATACACGTAATAGTGGCATTAAAAAATATGGTCAGAATCGTCTAAAAATCAGAAGCTCGTTTAACAAGTGAGTTCAACAATATTGACAAGTCTATAAGCAGAATTCACAACATCAGTGACACCTGTTTCAAACAACCAGCGCCCGATTTTGAACCTCGAACCATTGTTCTGGGAAAAGAACTGTCAAAAATTAGAAACTCGTTTAACAAGTGAGTTTATCAAATATGACACATTTATAAGCGGAATTTATAAAAATCGTGTAACCTGTACCAAACAACCAGCGACCCATTTTCAACCTCAAATCATACTCTCGGGCAAGGAATCGTCTAAAATTCGACTAGTCGAAAAATTAGAAAATCGTTTAACAAGTGTGTTCAACAAAAATGATACGTTTATCAGTAGAATTCATAAAAAGCCTGTAACCTGTAGGAAGCGAGTAGCGACCGATTTTAAGCCTCGAATCATACTTGCAGAAGGAACGATTAAGCTTCGAATAGCATAAAAACCAAGAGCTCGCTCAACCAATGGCTTTAACAAAAATTACACATTTATAAGCAGAATTCATAAAGATCCTGTAACCTGTAGCAAGCGAGCAGCGACCGATTTTGATCCTCAAATCATATTCTCAGGCAAAGAATGGTGCAAAATTCGAACCGTCTCAAACTTGACCCTTTGTACTCGACGATTTTTTGGCTAGAGAAAAGTAGAAATTCAAAAATTTTCTACTAAAAATCCGACGATACTTTTTTGAGCGGTAAATAAAGAATTGTATAATAACAGAATTGTAGAATTATTTGATTTCGATACCTCGCACACCGTTACGTTACATTAAATTTGATATATTGATTAATATGGATCTTCCAAATTTTATGAAACGGTGACTGAAGCTCACCTCTCGAGTGCAAAGGGTTAACACTAGAACTACCAACCAATTGAAAATGACTGGCCCCAGAATTTTCCTTTTCGCGATCACCGAACACATACACCTGCTTCAAGAATAAAATTGGTATCAACTCGTATTAAGAAAGAACTGTAATAAATATATTCACTCGTATTCATCGTATCGCTGAAATTACTATAATCTGTGCACGTTATAGTTAGGTACCCATTAAAGATCGGTAGTTCTAGTGTTAACCCTTTACACTCGAGAGTCGACTCTTAGTCACCATTCAATCAAATTCTAAACATCATTATTATTTAATATCTCGAATTTAAAATTGCCCAACAATGCGTGGAATATCGAGGTAAAATAATTCTGTGTCTTACAATTAATTTGCATTTCTTATTTACCGTTTTGAAAATATCGTCGACTTTATGGCAGAAAGTTTTCGAATTACTATGTTCCGTAACGAAAAGATCGCCGAATGCAAAGGGTTAATATATTGTTCCACGAGTGACTTGGACATAAACCGACACATTTGTAAGTAGAACCCATAAAAATTCTGTAACCTGTAGCAAGCGAGCAGCGACCGATTTTGAACCTCGAATCACATTCTCAGGCAAAGAATGGTGTAAAATTCGAACCGTCTCAAACTTAATGTATCGTTGCACGAGTGACTCGGACAAAACCGACACGTTTATAAGCAGAATGCATAAAAACCGTGTAACCTGTAATGAACAAACAGCAACGCCCGGATAAAACGTCGTTCGACCGCTGGCCACTTCTTCTTCGTTACTCGGCGAGCGGGGATGAAAGATCGACGAAGAATAAGAGTATAAACAGCGGCGTTCCAGTCGGTTGAAGAACACGAAACTGTGGAACGATAAGAAACACGATCTAAACGATGTGTAATCGTTAACTAATGCGAAACGAAACGGTGCCGATACCTTATAAATCGCGCGGACGGTACGCGAACACGCGACTCGCTCTCGCGGGATCGTCTGAATTCTTTATTGATCGCGCTCTACCCCCATAAATTGCCTCTGTAAATAGGGGTTCGGAGAAATTCTTGTATCCAGCGAGCGCGCTCCATCGTTTTCGCATAGCGAAAGTGCAAGTCTCACTGGCACGATCCGCTCGACCTGCCGTTTCGTTGCCATAATCGGCGTCCACCCGGCTCGCGTGTCTATATGGCAACCGAGATATGGGAACGTGACCATCGCGGACCATCCGAATCCGCTTTCTAGTTGGAAATTTCGTTCGATAATCCGACTTTTCACCGACCACTCGATTCAACCAGTCCTGCCAATCTAAATCGTCCTTGCAACTCTGCTTTCCAAACTTATCTCTAGCCTCTTTCTCCTACTTTCTTCGTCTCCAATGCGAATTATCCGAGAGATATCTCCGAGAACTTACGGTTACCTCTGCAACTAGGCCAGACACCTGTCTGAAATTACCCGTTCACTGAATAACTCCGATAAATAAGTCTTAGACCACCCTCAAAAATACGGCTCTATATAAATACACCTTAACGTTAAACCTACCACGACTAAAACGACCATTCTTAAATTTTTCATTTAAAATTCAGCATTCGCTTTAGTCACCTGACTGAGTATTTTTCTTTTGACTATTATACTAAACCTAGCAAGGCCCAAATGGTATTTTCTACATTTTTAACACTATGCCGCCCGGTGGCACCACGTTGGTGTCATGCGAAAACTATCGGGAAAATGCCGATGGCAGCACGTTGGTATCATGGACAAACGATAAGTCAGTCCTACTTTCGCCAAACAAAAGAATCTCGATTAGACGTGCGGACGGCATAGTGTTAATTGAAAATTTCGCATTCAACATTGTCGTTGTGGTCACTCGCCTTTGCGATTGTTCCTTTAATACAATTTAACCCCTATGAGGACCACATGGAGGAATAATCAATTTTTTCTCGTGTTTCATGTTTCTAAAATTTTTCTTATTTTATTTCTTCGTCTGCCTTGTAATTATACAGAACATATAATTTATCATTCGATATTTCCTTTTATCCCATTTTTTCTTTAACACTCTCGTTTCCTTTCTTCACCCATCGGTCATTTAACCGGTCGTGGTAGGTTTCGCGTTAATATACGTATAATTAATCGTTCTGTATTTCCTTTTATCCTATTTCTTTCTTTAAATTCTTCTTTCCTGCTTTCACCATTCGCTCATTTAACCGGTCGCGATAGATTTAGCGTTAACGCACGTATAATTAATCTTTCTGTATTTCCTTTTATCGTATTTTATTTTTAAGATTCTCTCCTGTCTTCACCCATTGGTTCCTCGACCGATCGTGGTAGGTTTATCGTTAACCACTTGCGCTACGATTTAACCCTTAACGAACGAGCGCATTTTTCTAGAACAATGACTTTTAAGAAATTAAGTGCTTTATTTCCGGAGCGAGAAAAGGTGCATAACTAATATCGCTTTATTGGATTTTATGGAAACTTTCAGTAATAATAGGTAGTATATGAACAGATATGTCCATACAAAAGGATACTGAAGTGAAAATTTCAGAAAAATAATGAGAGTTGAAATAAACGAATAGATGCGTGTATGTAATGTATAGATTTGTACACATTTATAAATTTATTTTTTATAGATTAACAATGTATTTATACAAAATTACTTATATTTATTTCGGGTGTGGTACTTCTCCCAACAGTCCTCTATGCGAATACCAGGCTTTTTAGTACAAGTATCGCAATAATTACGTGTTTCCTAACAAATTTCCTAAAGTATCACGTCATGCCGCCTGTATGGCGGCATTCGATTTTTTTAGAATATTTATAATGTCGCGAGTATGGCGGCATTCGTTCGCTACGATTTAACTTTCTGTTGTCGTGCGTTGCAGTGACTCCGCGCCACATCTGCGAGCTCACTGTTAGCCGACGTGACGGACACGTCGTTTTTGTTTCTGCGACAAATGCCTATCGACGTGGTACACACGTCGCTGGCGGCCTTGGAACAAAAGCATCTCGACGTGCGTGGCACGTCTTTATAACGCGAGTGATTAAAACGCTGCATTTGGCAGTCGGTGGTGCGGAAGTATCGACGATTGCCGATCGTGCGCTTGCCCGGTGATCATTCGTTACGACCAAGCGAATTTCCAGCGTTCCGGAGCGTGTACCGAGTGTGGTACCGCGTAACTTTTACGATCTAGTAATTTCAGGCCGCGGCATGGATCGCCAATTTCCCAGTTACCGTGCTAGGTGTCGTGACAGACGATCGCGTGCGCCACTGTTCTCGCTTTACATGCGTGGCTCACGTGTCGCGAGGCGTGTCGACTTCTGCACGAGATCGCCGTGGATATATTGAATCGGGGAACGGGTCCGAAGGGAAAGGCTGCAAGAAGAAGACGTTAAAGTCTCCCCGTGTCGGAACAGAGCCACGGGATACACGTTTTACGCGATCGGCCGTTTTTTCCCCGGCCAGAAGCTCGCAGCCATCCACGCCGATTGCTCGGGATCGAGAGCTCCTCCGCCATTTCCGATCCCATTTTCAGCTTTGCTTCTTCTGCACAGTGCGGTGTTCCCAATTGGAGTACTTGGTACCGGAATTGGAAAGGAAAGTAACACAGAGTAGTATGAATTTGGGAAACTAAGTACTTATTCCGTAGATGGACATGTGTGCACCGCCTGATATACTAGATGTATAGTCTACAGAGGTGTATAGTCTATAGTATATAGATCAGTTGTACAGTCTACTGACAGATCGACGCGAGAGGGAACGGTGACAAGAGACTACCGCAAAGCTAATATAGATTTCTAGTGGTCGATGCTGTGCTCTTTTATTTCTGCAACACTTGGAATCTCGAGGAGACGAGTGACGGATTTAACTCGGTGGAATTTGAAGCCTTCCGAATGGTCTCGCAGAACGGCCAGCATGGAATTTTAACGACCAATTGGATTCGAGGAGCACAATGTGGTGCGCGATGTTGATTCTGACATCGGTTGACGAATTAATATTAGGCAGCTGAGACCTCGGTTCAGCGGTTAAAACCCATAATCTTCATAGTGGCATACTAAATATCTCTAGAATATTTACATAATATTTGCTATAATAAATAAATTACCTGAAAGACGATACGCATGCTCGAGGATGCAAGATGAGAACCGCTGGTTCAGAACACTGTACTACAAATCAGCTTGCTACATTTTGTAGCCTTTGTTTCCAAGACTTCCCAATTACTACAAGCTTTTTAACGTTTCGAGCTTACAACCCCATGAAAATTTCATCCAAAGGCAACTATGTGCGCGAAACGACAAGAAAAATACGGTATTCCTCTAACTTGGATCAGAAAGTCAAAAGCAGTTTCGCAGAAGTCCCCCCCGGGAATGCGAAGAATCGCGGATAGAAAAAAGCGTCGTCCATGGCAATGGTTTTTCGGCCCGTTTCCACGGGCTGATCGGAAAAACAGCGGCAGAGCCGATCCTTTTAATTAGACAGCGCCGCGCGAGTCCTGTGAACCGGCGTCGTTATAAGCGGTATCAGGAGAACGGCCGAGAGCTGGTATACGTGCAAGCAAAAAGCAAAGTGGATCACGCGGCGTATCCTACAAAGAAAACCCCTGTCGCGAACATGGAAACCCGGCATCGACGTGGTCCGCGCCGATCGAGTTTCGCGGTCAAGTGTACGCGGCCATAAGGCGTTGTAAATGTGACAAATGAGAGGAACATAACCTCTAAACGGGCCGTCTAACCGAGGGATCGAGCCTCGCGTCGGCACCGCGCGTGGCGCTGCGACCGCGCGGGAACATAACCTCTAAGGCGTTTCGAGGAATTTCCTACTGCGGTCGATGGATTTATCGTTATAAATTTATAATAACAGGGCCAAGGGAGTTCCGTTGCGTAATTGGATATGTATAGGGATTTACGAATCGAGTTAATTGAATCATCATGAGGGATGTTTAATTGTGGGTCGTCGGTGTGAAATTATGGAATTATTACGGTTTTAAAATTGAACCTGTATAATCAATGTAATTAATTCGTCGTTGATTGCACGGTTGTTTAAAATCGAATCTAGAGTAATGGCTGATGGTAAAAAGCTAATACCACTGGTTTCTTTGTTCCTCGTTTTGTCTTCTTATTTTAAAGTTATTTTTGGGGAATTTTTACAATCCTACGCTGGAAGATTATAACAATAATATTTAAATTCCACGATGCGTTTTATACCTCATACTCCTATTATGCAATAAACAATCCGACTCTGTGCAAAAATTTCATGCCACTGCATTATTCCTATTTGTAACGTAATTGAGACACGAATGTCGAAGGGTACAAAGGAAACGACACTGAAAAGCATCGAGCAAAATGGTCACGAAACCGGAGTGATAGAGGCCCGCCTCTTTAACGTCAGTTAGCGCTCTTCAACCCGGTTCCCTCTTCAAACATCACTCGAGGTTTTAAAGCACTGTTTTAGCAGAATTTCCGACGCCTTTATATTTGTCGACGATATTTACATATATCCCACGAACCTTCTTCTCAAACCGCAAGACCGTTTATTTATCAATGTAAATACGCTCCATCCTCGTTACTCTTTTCCCAATTTCTGACTCATACCTGGCTAACAGACGTGTACGCCATCTTGGGGAACGTTTTGTCGCAGATTCGACGCTTCTGGAAACGATAATACACACAAAAGCATTCATCCTTCTTTGTTCAATCTCCTCTAAATATTAAGACATTAAAATATTAAAATATCGAAACGCCATTCTGGAGAAAATTTCCCCGAAGATTCTACACTCCTGGGAATGGTTTTGGAAATGAAGAAAATCAGAAAGAGACTCGCATAATTTCCAGTCCTTCTATTTCTCGCCCCTCCAAATATTAAGATATTAAAATATTAAAATATCGGGACGCCATTTTGGAGAACATTTCCTCGAAGATCTTACACTCTTGGAAACAGCTTTACAAATAAATAAATTCGGAAAGTTATTATGCATCAAAATATTAAAATATCGACCCCACAAGTGTCTCCTGTTCCTTCCTATAATTTCAAACACTCCCTCTCCCCCGAGAAAATATACACAGCGTAATAAAATTCCATTCGAGCATCGCATAATCGTAAATTCGTATCGTGGCACGTACAAACAAGCCTAAATGTGTTCTCCGTCAGTTGTTTAAAAAATTGCCCCGGGGAATATTCGTACGGGTCATAATGCAAGTTCGATGTATCGTTTAAATCCCGATACCTTGACCATTTTTAACGAAGAGGAACCAGCACATCGCGCTTCGAACGCCGGAATGTAGTTCGCTGGGGCAAATAGAATACGCGGAAGAATTCTATGCCGATTCTGCTTCGAGAGAAATTCTCGAAAGAAATTGCCCCGAGAGAGCGTGACAAAAGGCCGGTGTCACCGGAACGAACGTACGCGTAAATTCTCCTTCGGAATAAGGAGAGAATTATCATTAGGTCGGTTGAACGGCAATTACCGAATCTTTTCCTAGCTGCGTCGTGCAACGATTACCCCGAGTACTTTCTCTTGTACCTCGGAAAGCGATTTATCGCCATTGAGAATACGATATATTTCGAGGCAAAGAGTGGTATGAAACGTCTATGATATCGAGTATGCGAGGAATTCGCCATGTTTGCGACCGCGTCGCGATTATTAAGCAAAAGGAGGCTATAGGTAAACGGAGAAAGCGATTAATTTGTACGCGAGGCATGTGCGACACGCGTGTAAAGACGATACGATCTCAGGCGAAGAAATTCCGAAAATAATTCCGTAAAAATTTCATTCCATTCTTCGAATCGGCAATTTCAAGGACGAGCAAAGAATTTTGCAGCGTGAATGTTAGTCGATGTGTTCTTCGTTTTATTTTATGCCGGAAGTATCGTAGATATCTTCAGACGTCGAGTTAACGGTACTAAATAATTATAGCGATTGTTTAAAAAATTGAACGCTGAAATCTCGTAAGGGTGATGGATCATTTATCGAATTATTTATTCAGCAAGTTTAAATTGATGTCTAATATTCGAATCCTCCGTTGCAATGCATTAATCGCAGTGCACATCGTCTCCATTTTCTCGCTTTTGCGTGAAGCGATGAGCCTCGGTAATTGACATCGTTTACCAAAGATTTTTCTTTGCAAATTGCTGTCACGACAAGAATTATATACCAGATTTAAAGTGTTTCCACATTACGTCGAATTACGGCCTATAAATTTATCGCCGTGCTTCAAAATACGCCATCATCGATGTAATACGCGGGAGTGTCTTCGGCGTGGAGTAATTTTATGCATAGAATTAAATTAATTGCCCTGCATGGATGTAGAAATTACAATGTGCATCGACAATACGCGATTAGAATGCGAACCTCGTTACTAGATTTCGCGAACTAGCAAATTTCGTTGAAACATCGCGACGTATTGCACTGGTCTTGCATCCTTTGCACTCGGAATTATTCTTCGATTTTCTTGCCAATAACTCCCTGCTATTTTAAGTATTTTCTTTACCGATTATAACGAATATACAATAGCTTTCAAACATTGTTGTAATTTATATTTGAATTTTTAAGGAATTCAAGTATTATGCAATAGAGAAGAGATAGCACAGGGTGCTTGCATCCTCAGGACTGACTGACTTCACTGACACTCCCTCGATGACAGGCAGTGGCCGCTATTGACCGAAGAATGATGAAGATCATCGGGGGGTCATAGTGAGATAATCACAGTGAGGGTCATAACTGAGATAGAATATGGCAACATCGACGTTAGTTTTCTATTTCATAATAGCTTCAAAGACTATGCCGATGCAATCATATCCTATCACATGTTATTCGCCATTTTCGGCCAATAGTGGTTGTTATAACGCAAAGGAATAGTAGTGGAAACTGTGGAAAAACTGTATAGATCTTTATTGAACGGGCGAACGGTTAGAACTGGCCTGTTTAGGGCCACGCAGGTCACAAGTCGTCTTCAGAAGACTGGAGACAAAAGACAAAACGCAGGAGAAGGGATCATCCCTACATAGCTAGGATGTAGAGTTTACTTTGCTATTTAACCCTTTGCACTCGACGATTTTTTCGTTACAGGAAATTAGTAATTCGAAGATTTTCTGTCATAAAGTCAAGGATATTTTTAAAATGGCAAATACAAAATCGGATGCAAATTAAGACGTAGAATTATTTTACTTCGACATTGCACGTATCGTTAGGTAATTTTGAATTTCATATATTAATTAACATCGATCTTTAGAATCTAATTAAATGGTGACTGAGAGGCGCCTCTCGAGTGCAAAGGGTTAATTTTACTATAACAGTGGTCAGTGCCTGTGATCAAGGGGGTGCGAACGAAGTTGGCACGCTGTGCCATCTCTTCGTATTAATGCATAATAGTTACTTACTTTCTATTTTCTTCTTCATTAAATAAAGAACCAAGAAACCTCGAGTGTAACTCGACATAGGAGTGCAAAGGGATGATGTACCATGCCTGTACGGCGAGAGTTTATTCGAATATAATTAATAAAGGAACGCCGGTTATCAGCGAAAGCGAGAATATAAAAAGTTTCTAGAAATTCCAACGTTCGAGGTATCTCGAATTTTATGGCTGAATAATTAATCAGCGAAGCTTCCTGTGTTCAACTTCGTCGCACAATCGACGTGTGAGGAACAAGGCAAAGATACGATCACGTATCCTTCATCGTCGAATAATTAAGCAGCTTCCATCGAGGAGTACGGAACACCGGGCACCTGTTAAGAACTATGGCAATTTCGTTGCCAGTCAATTTTTCCATCCAGAAGATCCATCCACAGTCGCTATCGCGATGCCGCAGAGTTATTATTTTTATCTCCCCTTGGTAAAACATCCAGTATCCCGGTAATTTAATATTTAATACCCGAATGCACCCTGTTATTAATTTTTATCGGACAAGAACGTTATACACGTGGCTGCGCACTCGTGCTACAAAGTAACTTCGTAATCGCTTCTCCAATCACATCCACTCGCAACTTACAATTAACCTATCCGCAGCCTTGTATCCAAATGAAGCAATTATCGACGTAGCAGAATCGCCTCCGGGGGAAGAGATCGCGACTACCGATTGCGACGCAACAACGGCAAAGGCAGAAAACGAGCAACAAGGGCCGACGTGAAAATCGGTAAAAAGAACCTCGAAGCCCGCAGAAGGAACTGTCGATCGCTGCTCCGAGGATCCCTGTATCGTGCCTTCCAATCTTCTAGCACACGATTCTCTTTTCCTTATCGGCAATGGAAAATCGGCTCCTTCCGAGGTCGTGCAATCTTTTCGTCCGATTTTCTCCTTTAAAAATTTGGAAAATTTAACGAGCGGCGAGTTTGGACGATTTTCGCAAAAATCTTGGAAGAGTATAACGTTTGAGGTTACGAATGTGACTCTGTTGCGAAATAGCGAATATTTGGTAAATTATATTAATATAGGATATCATAGTTGAAATTATATTAATTCGCGCAGTGAATTATGATTGATTCGAATCGTTGGAATAAATCGATGAGAATTGGGTGCTATCGGTAATTCGTGTTAAAAGTATCGTAGAATTAATCGAGGTTACAGCCAGGGAATACAAGTATCGAGGTTGTAACATTTTAACGAGTTTTTGTGTTCATTAATAATTAATGAAATTCATGAACGGGACTCGTCGATCTTGTCGTGCCAAATTAATTTTTATATAAGAAGAGATCGATGTATGCAAAGTTTTACACGGGACATCACACCCTATGCAGATTACCGAACCATCACTCGGGTCTCTTTTATAATCCCCGACTTTCGGTAGTCTTAACACGATTTTGCGTTTAACTCACTAGCGCCACCACGGCTCGTATCTGCGATAAACGTTCGTCGGATTATACATGGTCGAATTATCTTCCGATTTTACCGCTATAATCTTCGAATTTTCTTTTTAAGAGTTAAGACCAACCAATTTTAAAAATACCTATTCATTCTTTCACGCTTCACGTTTCATTTACATTTTGTACAATATTCTTGACACATTTTACTTCCCTTTGTCTTGCAACTAAGTTAGAAAATGTTCGGCAATATTATCGAATCAATCGCGTATTTTAAACTTATATTTCGCTGCGAATCATTCGTTATGCATCCACCGTGTAAGAAGATTGCCAGGTGCGCGCACGAAATTCTATATCCGAGATCGCACGAGACCTTCACACCCGCGGTTGTACCTGGCAGAGCAAAGAAACACCACGAACGCGAGGAAATTTCCAAGATGCTCGAACATTTCGCGAACAAAGCCATCGACGAGCGGACGCCTGGGATCTCGGGAATGCGTCTGCCAGGTAAGAGAGATCGTCGTGGTGGCGTATTACCGTCGCGTTTCTTTCTCTCCCGTATCGCGAATCGATTCACGAGCGTCGATAGCCCTTCGCGACTCTTGGCCGTTTTGCTCTTGGCCGGTCGCGAGTCTTTTGACATTTGCATCCCGGCTGCCGTGAATACGCGCTGCTAGATATCGCCGTGCCGTCACTCGAACCGGGATAACATCGAGAACCGCGAGTCGCGGGGACGGAAAAAAGGGGGATGGGCTTCGAGGACTCCCCGTCGAGCGAAATTCCATCGTGGACCTTGTTAAGACCCCGTGCCTCGTGTTGCGCGATGGAAGGATACTCGGAGGAAGGCTGTTTGTTTCCACAGGCTCGATGGAAGAATGGCCAGGTCCTCGGTCACGAGGGAATCGAGTTTCAGGGGTGGAATGGGTAAACCAGGTTTTGGCGAGTAGAATTATTGCGGGAAGGGTGAAATGGAAGGGGTCCGAGGAGTAGGGTGATTTTACTGGGACGGGTGAAGGTTCTGGCGAGTGGAATAACAATAAAAGAGGTGGGTTTTAGAGTTCTAGTGGTGGAAGGGTCTCGTCACAATTTTATTGGAACCAGAGAAGATTTTGGTGAGGGTAATTCTAGCGAAAGGGGTGGGGTTTTAGGGTCGGAAGAGGTAGAACAATTTTATTGGCACGAATAAAAATTTCGGTGAGGTTAATTCTAACCGAAAGGGTGGAGTTCTAGGGGTAGAACGATTTTATTGGGTCGATTAAAAATTGTGATGAGTGGAATAATAGTGGAAGGGGTAGAACAATTTTATTGTCACGAATAAAAATTTCGGTGAGGTTAATTCTAACCGAAAGGGTGGAGTTCTAGGGGTAAAACGATTTTATTGGGTCGATTAAAAATTGTGATGAGTGGAATAATAGTGGAAGGGGTAGAACAATTTTATTGTCACGAATAAAAATTTCGATGAGGTTAATTCTAACCGAAAGGGTGGAGTTCTAGGGGTAGAATGATTTTATTGGATCGAATAAAAATTGTGATGAGCGGAATAATAGTGGAAGGGGTAGAACAATTTTACCTGCAGAAATAAAGATTTCGATGAAGGTAATTCTATTGCAAAGGGTGGAGTTCTAGGGCTAGAATAATTTTATTGAGTGGAATAAAAATTGTGATGAATGGAATCATAGTGGAAGGGGTAGAACAATTTTACTGGCACGAATAAAGATTTCGTTGAGGGTAATTTTAATTGAAAAGGTGGAGTTCTAGGAGTAGAATGATTTTATTGGGTCGAATGAAAATTATAATAAGTGAAATAATAATGGAAGAGGCAAGATGATTTTATCGAGGGTATATGAGGATATCGATGATTGAAATTATAACAGAAAGAATCGAATTTTAAGAGAAAAAGCAAAAGCATAATTCCTCGGATGCAAATGAAGGATCTGATAATGGAAAAAAATAATCGAATTCCTTTATGACTTCACTGAGACAACTGAAGGATCCAGGTGAGTGGAATAATATTAAAAAACATCAAGTTTTACGAGAGAAAGTATTTCATCGAGGTAAACGACGAAAACCATTGACAAGTGAAATTACAACAAATGGGACTGACTTTTAGGGGAGTGTAATACGATTTCATCGCAGCACGTGACGATTTTGGCGAGTGTAATCGCTAGAGAGAAAAATATATAATAATCCCCTATTATCTCTACGTTCCTTTTTTATTTTCTCTTTTTAATCGACTTTAATCGATTTTAATCTTACGGGAAGCCACGCATTAAAAATATCTCCGGCCCACGTTTAACGCTCAAACTACCAAACCAGTTTCACACTTTTCCCGCGAGAGAGATCGGGTGTCACGCGGTTTTGGACGTTAGAGGGACTCGTATAACAAGCTGCGTGACACGCATCACGCGTACCGGGGAATTAAAAATGCCCCAACGTTTTTGATATACGGACAGTTTGGCGTCCCGATATTCCCGCGCATGAACGTCAGAGGTTTCTATTCCACGTGTATTCGAATTTCATGTACCAATGGAAAATACTGCTGCGTGAGATACCATCTATTACCACGAAATATTCCTTTCCTTTTCGTGTTAAACGAGCCTTCGTTTTCTTGCATCAGAGCATTAAATTTGATCAGGATTTATTACCATTATCTGGGATCTCGAAGGTGACAAAAAGCCCAGCTCCGAGGCGGCAGCACGCGTTTATATATGGCGTATAAATTACTATTATTACGGTGAACTATTACTACACGCTATTATTATTACGTGCACGCGATGATAATAATTTCCACGAATAAATACACCCGGGTGCGCAAATATCCTTGCGTTGGAAATTACAAGAAGCCAAAATACGCGCAGGTTCACAAGCGTGTATTTCAATTTGTGAGTGCTTTTATGTTGGTTTTATCACGTTCGTCGCTCAGCGCGAATCGATTAAGTTTCTCGCGGGGGGCCCAAATCCGACTGTCGGAACGCCAAACTGAACGTTATTAACGTGTTGGTCAACGGACCCTATTTACAATTTCCCACTTCCACCCCTCACAATGCCCCGTAATCGTTTTCGATTAATATCAGCAAACTTCCTAGAACAGAACAGCAAACTTGGAAAAGTTTGACCACTCGTAAACATATTTCTAGACAATTTCGGAAAATGTAGAAAAATCTACGACCTATTGTTCCAATTGTCCAAAATCATCTGAAATGCGTTTAGACTGTTTTAACGAATACACCATGCGACATAGAATAATGCAATATTTTATCCTAAATATAAATTAATAAAAAGTACAGTATATTGAGTATATTTTTAATATTTTTATCTTGTACGTTCTATATTTATAATTCAGTACTTATTCCATTAAATTCTGTTGAGAACCTGCGATGTATGACAACGTCGCCATCTATCCTTAGTGTATATAATAAGATTGATTATGATGGGGAAAGCAAGGGAGCCGTCGTTCACGCGATTTTCGGATGATCGCGGGCACTCTCTGTGTAAACGTGCAAGAGTGAAGAATACATTACGTACTTATTACCACAATTGCTGAAAATCTTATTTAACACGCATATTTGGGTGACGGGGCCCCCACAGAAGAATATCCGTCGCCCAGAAATGGGTAACGCGACGACGAACGTGTTATATATGTAGGGATATGGTCCCGATCGACAATATACAGAAATAGAGGATGGTATTGATTCCAGTACATATATTTTATTACGAGCTAAGAGACTTAAAGTAAAGTCCAAGCTAAAAGACCATAACTAAATACGGTATTCACACTCGCACTATCGAACTGCCTCATCATTCTCCTTCACACTTCTTCTCTATGCTCACCAGCAGGACTGTCCCCGGACAGGCCTTGTACCCCCATTTAAACCATACACTCTGTCTTCTTTCATTTTCAAGTTTTCTTCCTCAATCACGCATTTCCCATAGCCTCGCACTCGATGGGCCACGTACCCTAAACATTCAGGCGCCTTTCGTTCTTCACTTGCATTCCATACAATCATAAATATCCCATTCATCCGATCCTTGCCCGTCGCCAGCTTGGACGGGCCCAAGCGTTCCTTCGTACTGACTCTGAACCTTATGTTACTACATATATGGGAATGCGAATGAGGTCGAATAAGTGAAACTCATTTGCGATGATATAAATGTAGGATTGGAATGAGTACAAAGAATATTTTGATTGATTGCAAAGAATATTTATAGTAGAGGCGAGTGAAAATTTAAGGATGCGTCCAGAGTGGTTCAAGTACCTGGCCCAACGAGGTTGGGAAAGGGGCATAATTGAGAAGAAAAGCCTGTGCGTGAAAAAGGACAGAATGAATGGTTTAATCTAGCTAAAAATTCTACAAATATTTTTATCTAAATATACTAATAAATATACAGTTAAAAAACGTAGAAGATATCGGTGTCCATTTCTGTGCACAAAATTCGGGTGGAATATCTTCTAAATATATTTTCGCGTATTTGCCAGCGTGTTTAAATACGCGTGAAACAAGCACGTCCAATACAGTCTGAAACGTATCTCACGCTAAACCATCTGGGCATCGAGGGCTCCATAATTAATTCCATACGTGTACCCAATCACGCCATCTCGCATCTCGTTACGAGTCGCGGCTATTTTCTCATCCGCCTTTCGCAAAAGCCAAAAATAAAAAGGGAAATAAAAATAATAGAAATAGAAGAGAGTAAAAATAAAGCTATCGTTTAGAAGCGCTGCGTTAATCATACCCGTATACCAGCCGGTGTTTCTACGCGAGAAAGATACATTCGCCGATAATTGTGCCCAGAAGCACGAATTTACAATTTCCTGATACATAAATTTCCATAATTCCGTCAAACGATCGGCGAGAGGAAGAAGCTCGTCCGTCTGCCACAGGAATAATGTACTCGCGTGTTCTTGCGGATAGGGCTTTAAGAAACGGGCCCGACATCGTCGAATTCCGCGAAACTGGCCGAACGGGACAGAGAGGATAAATATTTTCTGCCGGTTTAATGCCATGCATTACGCCCCTGCGTGGCCGGTCCTCGCGGCGTAAATACGTGCCTGGTGCTCATTAAACGACTCCATCGATATGAACCACGATTATCCGCGCGATAATAATCAATCGGAGATGTTCGGCCGCGCGCCGCGGATTAATCGACTCCGAATCGGTTGTATAAGCAGAGGAGGACGCCGGGGCGCTCTGAGTTACGCCGATCGTACACTTGTAACGAAATTTTTCTTCGCGCTGTAGAGGGACTTAACCGAGATTTACCACGCGCGTGATTCACGGAGAATATAAAAATACTTTTTTAATTTTTTTGGTTTTTTAGTTAGGGGAAATTTGTTTACGATTTTAGACGGGACAACACCTTCGGTGTTGAGGAATTCCGGGCGTGAAATTTGCGACCCTGAGAAATTTCGGTTGCGAAGTTTACGAGGCTGAGGAATTCGAGGAGCGATATTTACGAATTTGTGGAATTTCGGGTGGGAAACCTTTGATACTGAGAAATTTGAAGCGGCGGCAAATTTGCGATGATGAGGAATTTGATGAGATGAGAAATTTAGGGGGCGAAATTTGCAACGCTGAGAAATTTGGGATGTGAAAATAGCAATATTGAGGAATTTGGGGTGTGAAATTTGCAACGCTGAGAAATTTGCGTTGTGAAAATTGCAACGCTAAGAAATTTGGGATGTGAAAATTGCAATATTGAGGAATTTGAGGTGTGAAATTTGCAACGCTGAGAAATTTGCGTTGTGAAAATTGCAATACTGAGGAATTTGAGGTGTGAAATTTGCAACGCTATGAAATTTGGAATGTGAAAATTGCAATACTGAGGAATTTGAGGTGTGAAATTTGCAACGCTGAGAAATTTGGGGTGTGAAATTTGCAACACTGAAAGTTTGGATGTGAAAATTGCAATGCTGAGAAATTTGGGATGTGAAAATTGCAATATTGAGGAATTTGGGATGTGAAAATTGCAATATTGAGGAATTTGGGGTGTGAAATTTGCAACACTGAGAAATTTGGAGTGTGAAAATTGTAATATTGAGGAATTTGGGGTGTGAAATTTGCA
Organism: Eufriesea mexicana; assembly: GCF_001483705.2. Lineage (NCBI taxonomy): Eukaryota > Metazoa > Arthropoda > Insecta > Hymenoptera > Apidae > Eufriesea > Eufriesea mexicana. The sequence continues at coordinate 377,276 of NW_016908641.1, read as the reverse complement.
ACGCTGAGAAATTTGGGGTGTGAAAATTGCAATATTGGTAAATTTTTGTGTGAAATTTGCAACGCTGAGAAATTTGGGATGTAAAAATTGCAATACTGAGAAATTCGGCGTGTGAAATTTACAACATTGAAAAGTTTGACAGGTAAAATTTGCCACGCTGTGGAATTTGAGGTGTAAAATTTGCAATGCTTTGGAATTTAGGATATGAAATTTGCAACGTCGTAGGAATGGGGGTGTGAAATTTGTAACGCTAAAGAAATTGTGATGTAAAATTTGCAATATTGACAAATCTAGTGCGTGAAATTTGCAACGCTGATGGATTCGGGGTATAAAATTTACGACGTTAGAGAATAATAATAATATCGATATACATGTTTGCGAAGTAATCGATATTATAATACTTTAACTTGCACTTCGTTTGATTGATATCCCTGTCACGGCAAATAGGTCTACCACGACAGTGGAATTCCATTCACGACAGCACTGTAGTAATAGAGACATCGAATGGCGCGAGTTTTATTGAGAGATCACGGATCGACATAAAGACGAGATTTTTTCGATAATTTACGAATCGAGTTTCTCGGTGACAATAAAAGCTAAAAACCACACAGATGCCTATACACATATACGCAACCCTCGTACCTCTACCCGAATTTAATTTATGTACCCCAACTTTATCACCATATAATTATCCTCTATATCATCTATCTCTCTCCCCCGACTCTCTCCACTCTCACCGAATTACCATTAATCGAATCTCGTTCCGATTTACCATAAACTCTCGTCTCTCACCCATACCATGTCAACGAAATATACCCAACTATATCAAAAAAAAAAAAAAGAACCAATCACCCCGGGCTTACTAAACCCATGGATAATTAGCTCGCTTTCGCGTAATGGCATTTTCCACGCGATATTGTACCGTTTAAAAAATCATCGGCCGGGTACCGCGGCAAATTCGGGGACCAATCGGCCGTCATTAAGATGTAAAATATACACGCCTACCCGTGATTTTCTTGTCGTTTATTTCGCGAAATTGGCCGGCCGCGAAAAAGGAACGAAACCGCTGTCCGATCGGCAGGGACCGCGGCTGCTTAACGCGGGCCCGGATAAACGCGATACAATATCGGTAATGACAGCCATTAAGCGCTTTACGGCGTAATGACGGCGTCGATATCGAACGGATAGCACCGTGACCTTTGACGACAGCGACGACGAGCATCGTCGACGAGGTAATCGCCGTTCCGAGTCTCAAGGCGTTTACACCTGCGAACAGTGGCAAGAACGGGGACCCGCATCCGATTTGCATACCGTATTAACGAGTCTCCGGTGGTCGAGTGTTGATCCAACATCGCCCGGCCGCCGTTTGTTTCTTCGATAATCGTTATAATCGCACGGCCATTTGAAATATCGCCATGTGCACTCGAATCGGTACGCGATGACACGCGGTGCTCGAGCAGAGAACGGAAGAAGTTGCTTTGATACCGGGAATTATATTGATCTCGAGTGTCGTTCCCGAGGAGCGCTGAAGGCATCGCGATCACGGGTGTACAGGGTGTCTATTAAAATTATGGTATGCGATTTACTATAGCAGGTTCCGCAGGATTTCTCGAGTGTATACGCGTGTGTGTTTGCTAGGTGGAGACTCGGGGAGAGCCAACGAGCAGTGTGTCTGATGACTTGACCGAGTATGTGTATTTTGCGTCTCTTTTCTTTTTCAGTATGAATACAGTGGTTCGTGAAAGTATTCGAACGCTATACGCGTTTCAAGGAAGTACCCTGAGTGAAAAATTCGGACTGTCCGTGGAAGTATGCGTGTGTGCAAGACCCAACGAGTTATATATGTAGGATTTCTAGCCAGATTAACCCTTTGCACTCGATTTCCGACGATTTTTTGGCTAGAGAAGAGTAGAAATTCAAAGATTCTCTACTAAAATACTCACGATACCTTTTTAAGCAGTAAATAAAGAATTGTATAATAATAGAATTGTAGAACTATTTGATTTCGATACCTCGCACACTGTTACATTACATTAAATTTGATATATTGATTAATATCGATCTTCCAAATTTTATGAAGCCGTGACTGAAGCTCACCTCTCGAGTGCAAAGGGTTAACACTAGAACTACCAACCAATTGAAAATGACTGGTCCCAGAATTTTCCTTTTTGCGATCACCGAGCACATACACCTGCTTTAAGAATAAAATTGGTATCAACTCGTATTAAGAAAGAACTGTAATCAATATATTCATTCATATTCATTGTATCGCTGAAATTACTATAATCTGTGCACGTTATAATTAAGGTACCCATTAAAGATCGGTAGTTCTAGTGTTAATATATTGTTCCACGAGTGACTTGGACAAAACCGACACATTTGTAAGTAGAACCCATAAAAATCCTGTAACCTGTAGCAAGCGAGCAGCGAACGATTTTGAACTTCAAATCATATTCTCAGGTAAAGAATGGTGTAAAATTCGAACCGTCTCAAACTTAACCCTTTGTACTCGACGATTTTTTGGCAAGAGAAGAGTAGAAATTCAAAAATTCTCTACTAAAATACTCACGCTACCTTTTTGAACAGTAAATATAGAATTGTATAATAATAGAATTGTAGAATTATTTGTACCTGCTTTAAGAATAAAATTGGTATCAACTCGTATTAAGAAAGAACTGTAATAAATATATTCACTCGTATTCATCGTATCGCTGAAATTACTATAATCTGTGCACGTTATAGTTAGGTACCCATTAAAGATCGGTAGTTCTAGTGTTAACCCTTTGCACTCGAGAGTCGACTCTTAGTCACCATTCAATCAAATTCTAAACATCATTATTAATTAATATCTCGAATTTAAAATTGCCCAACAATGCGTGGAATATCGAGGTAAAATAATTCTATGTCTTACAATTAATTTGCACTTCTTATTTACCGTTTTGAAAATATCGTCGACTTTATGGCAGAAAGTTTTCGAATTACTATGTTCCGTAACGAAAAGATCGCCAAATGCAAAGGGTTAATATATTGTTCCACGAGTGACTTGGACATAAACCGACACATTTGTAAGTAGAACCCATAAAAATTCTGTAACCTGTAGCAAGCGAGCAGCGACCAATTTTGAACCTCGAATCACATTCTCAAGCACAGAATGGTGTAAAATTCGAACCGTCTCAAACTTAACCCTTTGTACTCGACGATTTTTTGGCTAGAGAAAAATAGAAATTCAAAAATTTTCTACTAAAAATCCGACGATACTTTTTGAGCGGTAAATAAAGACTTGTATAATAACAGAATTGTAGAATTATTTGATTTCGATACCTCGCACACCGTTACGTTACATTAAATTTGATATATTGATTAATATGGATCTTCCAAATTTTATGAAACGGTGACTGAAGCTCACCTCTCGAGTGCAAAGGGTTAACACTAGAACTACCAACCAATTGAAAATGACTGGTCCCAGAATTTTCCTTTTTGCGATCACCGAGCACATACACCTGCTTTAAGAATAAAATTGGTATCAACTCGTATTAAGAAAGAACTGTAATCAATATATTCATTCATATTCATTGTATCGCTGAAATTACTATAATCTGTGCACGTTATAATTAAGGTACCCATTAAAGATCGGTAGTTCTAGTGTTAATATATTGTTCCACGAGTGACTTGGACAAAACCGACACATTTGTAAGTAGAACCCATAAAAATCCTGTAACCTGTAGCAAGCGAGCAGCGAACGATTTTGAACTTCAAATCATATTCTCAGGTAAAGAATGGTGTAAAATTCGAACCGTCTCAAACTTAACCCTTTGTACTCGACGATTTTTTGGCAAGAGAAGAGTAGAAATTCAAAAATTCTCTACTAAAATACTCACGCTACCTTTTTGAACAGTAAATATAGAATTGTATAATAATAGAATTGTAGAATTATTTGATTTCGATACCTCGCACACTGTTACATTAAATTTGATATGTTAATTAATATCGATCTTCCAAATTTTATGAAACGGTGACTGAAGCTCACCTCTCCAGTGCAAAGGGTTGAATAAGAAATGTTTAATTTTTTGTGGTCTGTTTGGGCATACAGTAAAAATTTGCGTTAGATATGGTTGAAGAAACGAGAAGATTGTTAAAATTGTTGCGTAGATCGTTTAATCGTTGATATGACCTTCAAATCCATTCACTGTCAACCCTCGAAGTCATTTTCTCCCAATAGGAATCTTTCCTGATCTACGGGTAAGAACAGAAACACGTATTCGATCATTTTTTCTGGAGAAACTATAAGAGATATCGACCCAGTCTTTTTCTCATGCATTGACACACATTTCGAAAGTGTTCCGAATTTTTTCTAGAAAATGATAATAACAGACAAGGAAATTATCGAAACAAACGTGAAAGGTGATTTAAGAACTGATTTCTACTTATTCCAACTAGGCAAATTAGGAAAAATTCCGTTCAATAAGTATCACATTTATGGTCGTTGCAAGAAAAACTAAAAAATCTTCGAATTTAATATACACATCTCGAGATAGGGTCGGACAGATCTTCCCATCTATGGAGGCCGAGGGAACCACCCGGTGCATTTCTAATTTGCATTTACGACGGTCAATCTATTACGCGACTATCGTAAATACCAAACGAAGCCTGTTTTGTTCGTATCCATGCAACGAAGGTTACAGATAAATTAATCGTCGGCCATTAGCTGCTAATCCATATCGCAATAACCGATTATCGATACCCCCACGCTTGGCCGCGGCCAATTACATTTTATTAAACGGCTCCTCGTAAACATCGCCAGCTGCAGCAATAAATCTAAGAATAACGCTCGATCGACAAACCTCTATTCTATCTCGCGTTGCATTTCCCGCCAGATTTATCATTCCGTCTGCCAGGCACCTGCATTCTCCGTCATTCGACTCCGCCATTTGTTCCGGAACGCGGGAGTTCTGTTCGACACAACCCCTACTCGTACACCTCTAAATTGACAACTCTCATAGATCCCACTGACCATGCGACCATGACCATCTTGGTAGAGCAAAATACTTAACCCTGCCAAGAGTTTACGCACTCTAGATTTTGGAGCATTCTCGCAAGAAAGGCAAACCAGTGGCAAGACAGTAACAAACTAGTGTCAAGCTAGTGTCAAACTAGTGTCAAGCTAGTGTCAAGCTAGTGTCAAGCTAGTTGTTAAGCCTTGGAATGTCGTCCCGGTAATTCGTTCGGCCCTTTGTTTAGAATAGACCGTGTGAAGGCTCTGAAAGTTCTCAAGTACCATTGATGAGGCCCTAGGACCGCAATGTCCCAAGTAGAAGGTTGTTTATATCCTTACAGTCAGCGCCCTTTGATTTCTTTAGCACCTAAGCCACCACTTAGGTAATCCGCAACAAACAACTATATATCACCCTTCAAAAAGATAAGCACAATTACCTAGATTTAAACAACCACCACCACCGAAGGACGCTGAAGTTAACATACACCCCCAACATCATAACAACCAATCAGCAGAGAGACCAGGATTATATAACCACCGAGAGGGTCAGTACCAGTCAGTCAGTCAATAACATTCGAAGAGTTCAGAAGATTTATCCGAAACAACTACATAAAATACAGTCCACTATAAACACAACGTTCCTCAAGAAATTTGGTTCGTCATTAACCGTCGCCAATTGAGGACGGCCTATTGGCGATATACACTAGTGTCAAGCTAGTGTCAAGCCAACCCTAACACAGTATCACAGCATCGAGGACTATGTATGATTCTTCAACGTCAAAGCGTTGTCTATCCTACACAACTACTCGTCTGATTTACGAAAAGCTATCGTATCTGTTATATTCAAAACTGAACCGTGCAAATTCCAAGTGATAGTCACTAGGTCAAGTTTCAATGGGTAAGAACGACGTAAAAATAGGCCCCACATATTATTTTCAAAAAATTCATGACCATCGGAGCTGTCTTATGGTACAGCGAAATGTTTCGTCAGTAAATATAATTTTATCAGGAAGAAACTTCGAGAAACGATCCTGCCGATCAGCTTTCGCCGATTTGTAAAGCGGACACTCTGGTAATCGCATCTATCAAGCGAGGGACACGGCGTCGGATTTATCATCCGTGGCTGGTGTCGCGTTCTCGTTAGCCGGCAATGGGACACGCGGAGCGTTGCGAAATGGCGTGGAAAAAAAGAGAATCGGTGTAGAGAGCACGCCCCGAGGGATCGAGAAAGTGATAAAGGACCGCTGCCAATGCGCGACGCGCAAAAATCCTCGTAAATTGTTTCTTCGAAAAGCAACGCGGAATTACGCCGCGCCGATCCTCCTGCTAGCGATTTCTCCGCGCCTGCTTTTTCCCGTTTCTTTTTCTGAGCCCTGGACCGCGTGCTGCGTGCCTCGGGCCCTGGCGCGCGGAGACACGTCACTGTGTGTGCGTCGCGGCCGGCGTGAATGAATAAGCGACAGAGGGAGAAGGAAAAGCGTGTTTATGCGATTTTCACGCGCAGGACGAGTTTTTCTGAGATGGTGGTAGGTGAGAAGGTGAGCAGAGGGTTGGTACGAGGGTGAGAAGGTATTCCGAGTCTTCCCGGGGAACGGGATTTCCGAAGATAAGCGTGCACTTACGTATTTCCGAATTTTCGTTAAGCTTATGTGCAGATTATGCAACGGACAAGATAGGAGAAGAATAAAAATGAAGATCGAATATTTTCCAGCAACGAATGAAGACAGACGATGATTCGTTTTTGGTAAATGACGTGTAGATTTGTAATTTATCTGTGGTTTAAGATCACGTAGAAATGATAAAATAGCAATTGGTAATTACGAATATTCTGAATTACTGAGTATTATGGTTAATCCGAACTCCACTATTTAATTTATACTGTCAAATAGAAATATTAACCCTTTGAACTCGAAGATTTCTTCGTTGTGAAGATGCAATTCGAAGCTCTTCTTAGATTTTTATCAGCTCACTGATACTCTTTATGCTAAAATTAAAAAAAGAAAATCGTGAATTTGCGTGAGAAACGAACGAATAGAATAATTTTATTTCCATGTTCTTGATATAATTATCACCATCCATTATCAAACGGTGACTGAGAGTCACCCCTCGAGTGCAAAGGGTTAAAATATAAATTATAATTACTGGATTTAATTTCTTAATCTCAATAGTATCGGATAAAATAAATAGATTAAATAATTAGATTCGGATTAATTGTTTATATATCGTGAAAAATTAGGATAAATACTATACACGGGATTAGATAAAAAAACGAGATGTAATATATTCTTTTAATTATTTTCTATAATAAAAAAAAATTGCGGGGTTTAATTTCATAATTGTCAGAAGCTAATGGGCTGACAAGAAAACTATACAGTAGTATAGTTTAGATATAATTCTATTTGCAGATACTTCGGATACTATAGTGACTGGTTTTTATTGGCATTCTGTTGCAATTTTACGAGTCACATGTTGCTATTGACAAACTGACGCACGAAGGTACTTTATGAAGCCTTACATCTCTAACTTTTTCAGCGAATTCCTACTAATATATTATCCCGGTGAGGAGCCTAGGTGGAGAGGTTATCACCTAACCACGCATCGAAGTCATTGAATGGAAGTCGACGTTTCGACAGTCAATATTAACCACTTGCGCTATAAAGACGTGTCACGCACGTCGAGATGCTTTTGTTCCAAAGCCGCCAGCGACGTGTATACCACGTCGATAGGCATTTGTCGCAGAAACAAAAACGACGTGTCAGTCACGTCGGCTAACAGTTAGCTCGCAGACGCGGTGCGGTGTCAATGTAACGCCATACCGCATGTTACATTGTAGAGCGCGGCAACCGAAAGTTAAATCGTAGCGCAAGTGGTTAATAAAAAAAAGTTTGCCTTGGAAGGCAAAATTTGTCTGAGAAAAATGAATTTAAACGGTATATCGAAAGTACCTAGCAAAAAATTTTGTTAAAATTCGACGCTAATTTCCCCATATAAGTCATCACTCGTTCGATTGTCGACGAGTTATTATCGGTGACTCAACGATCTGTCGTCATAATAAAATATCGAGTACGTGACAGAACGATAGCACACTCGGTGTATCTCGTCAGAAAGAAAGAAAAAAGAAATCATCGGATTATAAATCAAATTGAATTTTCCTGGGAAAGGTTATTACTACTCGAAGTAGTCGACAAGGATATTGCAGAAAATGACCATCTTCGAAACGAAAACTACAGGGTGTGCTATTATTTTGTCGCATACCGAGGATCTACCGTATGTGTTCAAAATTCTCACTCACCGCGTTGTCCTGACGAGCAACATCGGCACTGTGCTTCAGCAACAGCTCCACTATCTCCAAATGGCCCTCGGAAGCAGCCCTCTGCAAGGGTGTGACTCCGGTCTGAAACAAAATATCGAAATTTCAGGGTTTTCGTATAACATACGTACTAGCAACTGTGTGCTGGCTGAACGAAATTGAGAAAGAAAACAAAAGTGGACCGAGTAGTTGCGTCGCGGTCCGTTTCCTTGAGTCTATGACTGTGATTCGGACACTGGTAACCATAAACAAATGGCACACCTGGTCTTGGTCCACTATCGTTGAACTCTAATTACAAAGAACAAAACGACAAACGTTCTAAAAATATTTTTTAACGCGTCGAGGTACTTTTTCTTGAGTCACGCGGTGTGACACTGACACTGGCAACCATAAACAAATGGCATATACCCTATCTTGGCCCACTGTGGCTGAACTCTAATTACAAAGGACGAAAGGACAAACGTTCTAAAAATATTTTTCGACACGTCGTAGTCTTTTTCCTAGAGTCACTCGTTACGATTGTAATCCCAACAACCATGAGCAAATGGAATACTCTATCTTGGCCCACTATAGCTGAGCTATAATTACAAAGGACAAAGCAACAGATGTCCTAAAAATATTTTTCGATGTACCGAGATCCTTGTCCTCGAGCTACTCGCTACGACTCTGACACTGTCAACCATAAATAAATAGAACCCCTAGACTTGGTCCACTATGGTTGAACTCTAACTACAAAGGACGAAACGACAAACGTCCTAAGGATATTTCTCGACACGTCGCGGTTCTTTTCCTAAAGTCACTCACTACGACTCTAATTCCAACAACCATAACCAAATGGCACACCCTATCTTGGTCCACTAGGGCTGAACTCTAATTACAATAAACGAAACGACAAACATCCTAAGGATATTTCTCGACACGTCGCGGTTCTTTTCCTAAAGTCACTCACTGCGACTCTGACTCCAACAGCCGTAAGCAAATGACACACCCTACCTTGGTCCACTATGGCTGAACTCTAATTACAAAGGACGAAAGGACAAACGTTCTAAAAATATTTTTCGACACGTCGTAGTCTTTTTCCTAGAGTCACTCGTTACGATTGTAATCCCAACAACCATGAGCAAATGGAATACTCTATCTTGGCCCACTATAGCTGAGCTATAATTACAAAGGACAAAGCAACAGATGTCCTAAAAATATTTTTCGATGTACCGAGATCCTTGTCCTCGAGCTACTCGCTACGACTCTGACACTGTCAACCATAAATAAATAGAACCCCTAGACTTGGTCCACTATGGTTGAACTCTAATTACAAAGGACGAAACGACAAACGTCCTAAGGATATTTCTCGACACGTCGCGGTTCTTTTCCTAAAGTCACTCACTACGACTCTAATTCCAACAACCATAACCAAATGGCACACCCTATCTTGGTCCACTAGGGCTGAACTCTAATTACAATAAACGAAACGACAAACGTCCTAAGGATATTTCTCGACACGTCGCGGTTCTTTTCCTAAAGTCACTCACTACGACTCTAATTCCAACAACCATAACCAAATGGCACACCCTATCTTGGTCCACTAGGGCTGAACTCTAATTACAATAAACGAAACGACAAACATCCTAAGGATATTTCTCGACACGTCGCGGTTCTTTTCCTAAAGTCACTCACTGCGACTCTGACTCCAACAGCCGTAAGCAAATGACACACCCTACCTTGGTCCACTATGGCTGAACTCTAATTACAAAGGATGAAAGGATAAACGTCCTAAGGATATTTTTCGACACACCGGAATCCTTTTCCTCGAGTCACTCGCTACGACTCTGACACTGTCAACCATAAACAAATGGCACACTTGGTCTTGGTCCGCTATCATTGAAGTCTACACAAAAGACGAAACAACAGAAGCCCTAAAAATATTTTTCGACGGAACAGGACATGTCTTCTCGTTCGAGAGTTGATACACGTCGATCTTCCGTGTCTGCAGGAATTCTAAGGAGACCCCGATTACGTTCTAAGCCATGAAAGATTTATCGCCACGCTTTCTTCCAGTTACAAAAGTTGCAAACATTAATATATTATCTTTACATTTGAAATCCCGTATCTCTGGTGGAACGTGCCTAAACTCGAGATCCGTTCTATTCCAGTTTTCGCTGGGATCGTGCTTCACCTGTAGATTCCATGATATACTTTTACCGGGAATTATGATGGATGGCATTCCGCGTTTTTCCCGGGCTCTGCTAGAAAGTGCATTTAAAATCGCGTGTATCCCAGGTACCAGAAACTCTTCTTGCGTTCGCGTATATACACATATTTATCCCGATGTTTATTCCATTTATTCCGCTGTTTCCATGATATAAAAAGATCCTCGATCCCGCGTGTAATTTAGAAAGTACGTACATGTATTTTCTAAATCTACTTTTATTTATTTATGTACACCGTGAGCTGATCAATTTTATTCGCGCTATAAATAACGATGCAAGCTTGTTCAAGCCGTTGCGATTCTTCTGTTACGGGAAAATAGCAGTGATTTCCTGATACAAAGCCGACGATATTTTTTAAAATGGTAAACAAGAGATCGCGAATAAATTAAAGCGTAAGATAGAATAATTTTATTTCGAATATTATTTACAAAATTTCGAATATTGTTAGAATATTTTTAATTTGATTATCGAATTATTTTTAATTTGATATATTAATTAATACGGATCTTCAGAATTTTATTAAATGGCGACTGAGGATCGTTTCATGAGTGCAAAGGGTGAACAGAAATGATGATCGCTGGTAGAGATCGCGAATAAATTAACGCGTATAGTAGAATAATTTTATTTCGGTGTCTCGCTCATTAGAATATTTCAAATTTGATATATTAATTAATACGGATCTTCAGAATTTTATTCAATAGCAATCTATATTATACGCCTATATTTGTTAAATCTCTGGTTTATTTATGAGAAGTACGTTTAGTAAGAACAAGGAACAATTGCACCTCCTGAGTAATGGAAAATTATTAAAATATTAAAATAAAATATTAAAATATTAAAATTAAAAATCTATACAGCTTCATTTCCCAAATCTCGTTTCATTAATCCATATACCGATTATTTATATACACTGTATATTATTTGATTTTATTATTATTATATGGACATGCAGTGAGGAGCGTACATACCTGAGGAGGGAAGGAAATGATCAATGCACACGTTTATACTGTGGTAGTGGTTATCATAGAATGTTTTGTATAAGTGTGAGGAACGTTTGTGTGGAAGAATGTATGTGTGTGACGAGTGTGACAGAGAGTCGTGAAAAACAATTAGTGGGTGAATGACAGTCATCAGAAATAGACGTTGTGTGTGAGATAGTCCTGAATAGATTATATCGCAGTGAGAAGCGAATTTATTTTGTGATTTAATTATAATTTATATTGCGCTGTTATACTGTTCAATAAATATTGTTATCAGTTTATCCATTTACTCGCATACACACAGTACTGCTGTATTTTATCGAAGCTATATTTACAGTGAAAGGATCACTCAGTAAGAGCAAGGATCAATTGCAGCCCATGTGTAACGGAAAACTAAATTTATACAGTTTCATCTCTCAAATCTCGTTTATTCCTATGTATTACTGGACTTTATTATCCGTTATATATTCACGCGATGAAGAGCTTATTTACCCAAGAGAAGGAAATGATCATTTTACGTTCTATTCGAAAATGAAATTACGCAGAAAATAATTTTCGATATTGTAATATCGCAGAATTTCCACCTCGTGTATAGGTGACTTTAGTTTGAAAAGTCGCCAAGGGTTCGAGGGTCAGGTCGGTCGGAAAACTTCCGGCGATGCATCAGGCCCTTAGCATGACCATATTTGGTCATGTTGGGGGAGGCTTTTGGGGAATATATAAGGAAGGCAAAAGTGGTTAGCGAATACTTCTTGAGAGACAGTTATGTTGGGTCAGTGATGTTGGAACAGTTATGTTGTAACCGTGTTGTTAGTTGTAGTTGTAATAGTTTAAATACATATCTACTCTGCGTTGCAGGAAAGAAGTCATCTGAGAAACTTGTAGGACCGAGTCCCTACCAGCCCAACCATTCTAACATCATGGCAGAAGTAGAGTAAAACGCTTCCCTTATTGGTAGAACTGATCCCTGCCTATTAGCCCGGTCATAGAACACCGTGTGACAAAGAAAGCGAACGAAGCAACGAGACAAAGTGAGACAGACGCAAAAATAGATGCAAGAGCGTAGACTCATCCCAAAGCGTAGTAGTGCTTCCAATTCATTGCAAGTTAACTCTGAGATAACATTTCTTTCGCGGATATCTTACGCCTATGTTAACGTATCGCGTTACCAAACTTGAAGATAGTAGTTTTGGGAGTGTCATAGAAGAGTGGGTATTACTAACAAGAGCATAGTGGAATACGTAGATAGTAGTTTTGGGAGTGTCATAGAAGAGTGGGTATTACTAACGAGAGCATAGACGGAGCAAGTGGAATACCCCTCTTGCAACCGAACGAGATGACTTCTTTCCTGCAACGCAGAGAGTATATTCGTAGTCTTTACCGTCACCGCACATTGTATTATTATTTTATTTCTAATAAATAGAGTACTATATTATTTAACCACCACCCATGCCTCTACAATATTATTTAATTCGTTACCGCCAAAAACACTGAGAAGCTCGTATAAGAAGAACGAGCTTCCCTTTGAATCAGACTGAAAACCCGTAACGGGCTCTAATTTCTGTCACCGTCGAGTCAGGAATCCCATCTCGAGAACACCCAGAGTGTCGAAGAGACTTTCGTCTATCGGCATAGATCGTACGCGTATTCAGACTCCGTTGCACGAAGCAACGGATACGAAAAGGGCGCAATAAAATGCCTGTCGCGAAGGTTTCAATCTCATTAGAAGCTAATAGAAACGGACGCTTCTTGTCCGTGTGTTTCTCGCAGGGATCGGAAAAATCCAACGACCAGACGACGGTTTTATCGGTGTCGTTAGCTCGAGGGATCCGGACGATCGTGTTCGGCCAGCAAAGGGTTCACTAAAGATAGAGGGAGATCCTTAAGTAGTCCACGGACGAACTGTCTACCTCTGAGAAACTGTCAAGCATAAATTCTGAAAGCTGTCTCGCTGGCACGGCGTTCCACGTAACTTGGTGTCGTTGAAAACAGGAAATGGGAGAAAAAGACGCTTCGGCGTGGGCGTCGAAAGCGATATCCGTCGATTTAGAAAGGTGTGAAATCGTTGAATCGATTATGGGGTATTGTCTCGCTAAGGATTCTTCCAGTGGAATTTCTTGGAATATGTCCTACTAATCGCGGAACCTATTACATAGTAAGTAACTCTATCTACTAACGGGGAACGAAATTTCCAAATGTCGCGGTTAAGCCATAACGACACTTGGTAACTATTCGAAATAAATCTGTGGTTAAGGCAATAATAAAGTAAAGGCAATTATAAGTATCTGAAAAACTGTTGAGTAGTTGCACTTATAATGATAGTGATTCGAAAGCTTGAGAATCCGAAGATTTGAGAATTCAAAATGTTGACAATTCGAAAGATTGGGGATTCGAAATGTTGAGGATTCGAAGGATTGGGGATTCAAAGGTTGAGAATTCGAAAGATTGGGGATTCGAAATGTTGAGAATTCGAAAGGTTGAGGATTCGAAAGGTCTGGCAATTCAAAGGCTGAAAATTCGAAATGTTGATAATTCGAAAGTTTGGAGATCCAAAAATTAAGGAATTCTAAAGTTGAGAAGTTAGGCAATTAAAAAATTCGAACACTCGAAGAATCGAAAGTTCGAAAATCGGTAAATCCAAGAACCCGTAAGTTCGAAAAATCAAACATTTCGCCTTCCGCGATACGAAACCAAATTTCTCCAAATACCAAATCACGTCACCTACGAATCAATCTGCAAACCTTACCACTCTCTTGCAATTCTCGCGACAGCGGCGAATCGACGTACTGAAATTTCCGACATCCTTGGCCGCGTGTCTCGACGAGATGGCAAACGGACAAATGATCAGCGTGACCATTTGACGTGGCAGGATACCTACAGGAGACCTACCGTCTTACAATCAGGACGACAACTACGACGAAGACATATCAGGATCTCGCCAATAATTCCAACGCGGTAGGTACCGGACGCATCTTCCATAAATCATGAAGCTATCCCTTCGAGCGAAACTTCACCCCCTTCTACAGATTTCCAACGAGCGACCAGGGATCATCGACAAGCCCTACATGAAAATCGCCCGGCCTATAGTTGCAAACGGGAAAGCTATTTCTTTCTTCCCTTTTTCGCCACCGGACGACCACGCGTCCACTCATGAATCATTCAAATTGCCCGTGAGTGATGGAACTCCCGCTACGGAGCCGCCATTTTTCCTCGCGTGAAAACTCGCCCGGTTACCTCTTCTACCCCGAACGAACCAGCTTTCTAGCCACTGCTTAATTTCCACCGACTGGTAGATGAAATACGATAGGATGGTTCTAATATAGACGAGCTTGTTTACTGACCCATCTCCTTGACCAATTTTCGTTATTCTATAAGATGGTTTGACTGACATTTGATCACAGAGTCCAAATTCCTTTACCCACTACTTCCTAGTATAGTCCCCTACTTGAACCATAAAATTTCTAGATCACTTATTTCTAAGTTTTCCAAGTTTTTTCTCTATGACAACATCTAGGGGACATGCAGTATAAAACAGTAGTACTTTCCTTTGAAGATATGCAGAAGGTACATTTTCGATCATACATATATACACATACAATAATAACATAAACAATTGAAGAGAGCCAAAATATCGATGATCTTTCTAGCCTAATCGACTCAGACAGGTCACCAACGGAATGTCCACTAAATTCCCTAGACATACTTACTCCCCCACGCAAACTCCAGCATCGAAAATCCTAAAATGGCGAGTATCCACGGCTCTAAGTGACGCGTTAAGTACTGCAGCGGGAATTTTAAAGATCGCGTGGGCCATTATCCGTTTGGAAGTGGCGATAATCGAGGAAATGCAAATAAAACGCGAATTCCCGCGGAACTCGGTTCTCAGGCGTCAAATTAAGATACGCTATCTGGCGATTTACGGTCTAACTCGGTCGGTAATTCAGCGATAAACCCATCGTCGTAGCAAGTATAACGAAAAGACGTGGCAGAACTCGGTAGGATTATCGTCCATAACGATTCGCCAGCCGAAGGAGTCCGTTTTTACATGGCGTTCATCAACGTTTATGGCGTCGTTCGCGACGTGTTCGTGAAACCGGGTACACGCGACGATCCCGGGGATAATAAAATCCCGGTCGCGGACCAAACCGGGGCTTTTGTTTCCCGTTTTCATTACGGAAATTAGAGACCACGACTGGAATGAACATTCGTTAAGGTTGCTTATTGAGAACCCGGCTTTAACCCCTTGACACGGAATCACGTGTGGGAGACGTTATTCGTTTCGTGTGCCATTGTAGACTTTGACGTCTCCGAGACGTTATCCGTTTCACGTGCCATTGTAGTCTTCGACGTCTCCGAGACGTTATCCATTTCACGTGCCATAATTAACTTCGACGTCTCCGAAACGTTAAACTATATAACTATCTATAATGCTTGTATCCTCTATTCTCAGTTACCTAATTAAAGAAAGCAATCGATCGTAAATTTTCGATTGAACATTGCAGAAGATATGCTATGTAATTTATCTCTTCCTAATTACCCGACACGTGGTAAACAAAAATGAGTACTCAACTCGACTACAGACAATTTGGCAGAAATAGAACGATTTCCTTACTTTGCATGAACGTAATTAATCGATGAACCTTTAAAACTACGAAAAAGCTGAGAATTGTTAAAATGAGACCACTTAGAAGAAGTCGATTTTTTCGCAAAAATTGCGAATAAACCAGCACTCCTTCGATGATCTTTTCCGAAGAAACTGTCAAAGTTTTTAACGAGGATTCATTTCGTATCTATTCAAGCATATTCTCGGAGAATTGGCAATTTTTTGCAATAGGAAATTGTAATAGTCGTACTAGTTATGGAAACATATGTACAAGCTGGTTTAGAAAGCGGAACTGGTTTGTTGACACGATTGCGGCTCTTCTGCTTGACAGACAGATTAAGTAGCGTTATGGTTGGCAAGGATACAGTTATGGTCGGAACTAGAAGATACAGAGAATCTGTAGATTTAAGGAAATGGCAGTACTTGAACGTTAAAAGGACGATTTTCTTTCGTTTCCTGCCACCCTGTCAGCAATTTTATCGTTAATGTTAATAAATATTGAAGTTAGTGGAGATATTTGTTGAAGTTTGTTTGGAAGATTCTGAGATCATGGGAAAAAGGAATACGAGTATCTAAAAATACGTCTTCAACGTGTCTTCTCTTTTTTATTAACCCATTAATTAATTAATTGCTCCGGTTGGTTACGCGGTATCGACGCAGTGATACGACGATAAGATAAAATAGCAGAGCGATAAATAAGAGAATTACCGAATGTAAGCACAGATTCAGTTTCGTGTTTCATATATTTTCACGAAGATTTAATTACGGAGATTGGGAGGATCGAGTTGTGATGATTGCGGAGATACAACGTGGGAAGATTGTAAGAGATAATTAAGTCTAAGTTATTAGTTAGTTAAGAAATTTCAGACCTACCGTTCATTAGTGGAGCGAACAAAATCGAGGAACATGCTCGGAAGGGATTACTCGGCAGGGGAATCCTGATCTCCTTAATCGATTAATTTAATCCCCTGACGTTTCGTATCTTCTACGATCTTGATGAAAAGTTACAAATTTACGGAGCTGGTATTTTGCGAAAATACGGTAACTTCTGTTTCATAATTCACTATGTTATCACGTGTAATCACAAAAACTTAAGCAAACAAATTTATTTCATCAATTTCGATACAGCGAAAAATTCAGAAATTTATAAATTTGAATATTAATAGGTTAAAAAATTACAATATTCGAATATTTAAATTTCTCTAGAATCCAGAAATTCAAAAATTAGAATATTCAAATATTCCGGAATTTCTTTCATTCGTATATTATTATATTAAAAAATTGGAAGGTTCTGAATTTGAATACTTAAATTTCCCTAGAATCCAGAAATTCAAAAATTAAAATATTCAAATATTCAGGAATTTCTTTCATTCGTATGTTATTATATTAAAAAACGAAAATTCGCAATTCAAATACTTAAATTTCCCTAGAATCCAGAAATTCAAAAAT
Organism: Eufriesea mexicana; assembly: GCF_001483705.2. Taxonomy (NCBI): domain Eukaryota; kingdom Metazoa; phylum Arthropoda; class Insecta; order Hymenoptera; family Apidae; genus Eufriesea; species Eufriesea mexicana. Next base: position 359,734 of record NW_016908641.1, on the reverse strand, counting down.
TAGAATATTCAAATATTCAGGAATTTCTTTCATTCGTATGTTATTATATTAAAAAACTGGAAAATTCGCAATTCGAATACTTAAATTTCCCTAGAATCCAGAAATTCAAAAATTAAAATATTCAAATATTCAGGAATTTCTTTCATTCGTATGTTATTATATTAAAAAACTGGAAAATTCGCAATTCGAATACTTAAATTTCCCTAGAATCCAGAAATTCAAAAATTAGAATATTCAAATATTCAGAAAGTTCTTTCATTCGTATATTATTATATTAAAAAATTGGAAAATTTGGAATCTTGAAAAGCTTTGCTAGAAAAGTAGCAAGATTCAAATCATTGACAGGTGTTTCCGCTTAACTCACTCGAGGCTTCTAAGCCGCGAATATTACCTTGTTAAGAGAGAAGCAACAACATTCTTTCACGAAGGTGTCGATTTCACGCGACGTTAGAGCGAGTAACGACCTAACGAGATAGTGGAGACCATTGTCGAATGAAAACCGTGTTAATGCCTCTGCTGGAACGCTTTACGACGTTCCCTTATTTTCCTCGAGACGCGCCGTGTGCACGAATTAACAGTCCTATCTTAATTACCCGACTCCGATCTCCACGAAACTGTGCACTCTTTCATAACTTTATTTCTTACTTACCAGAAACTTCTACCCGCTTTCATGCTCCCTTATCTACCGAGAACAATATATTTGATGTACTCGACACCGGGTTAATCGTGATCTTTCTCATGCTCGTAGGAAACATTTAATGTACATTCCCTATCTCCTTGGTGGATTTGAAATACGTGTCCGAAATGTTTGGGCAGTTAAATGGTGAACAAACGAGGGAATTCATTTTTACAGGGTTGCAGCTAATTGGAGGAACCCGATTTTAATTGTAACCGTTATTATTGCATATCAAAAAATTCGTCGTGAGAACGGAAATAAGAATCGTCGAGGTGCAAATAAGAATCTGATGTATCACGCGTGCGTGTTAGATACAGCGTAAAATATGAAGTAAATATTCTTGGACGAAATATCGGAATTACATTTTGTTACACGTAGCCAGGATTTTACGTGGGTATACTTATTTTAAAATTCATCGTGTAGTTGTAATGGTACAAAGCACTCGGCCAGTGACCATGTTCGGTTGTAGTACACCTGGTGTCTAATTCAAACCACGAACTCGGTAAAAATATACGTGATACCTAGTTTAGGTCCGAGCCTAAACCGAATCATGCACGAACTCGATAAAGGTACCAGCGATACCTAATTTAAACCCTGCCCGAACCTAACTTGAATCATAAACAAACTCGATAAGAATACACGTAATACTTAATTCAGAGCATAAAAATAATCGGGAAAAATCCACGCAATAACTAATTTTGGTGACAAAGGAACTCGATAAAAATACTCGAGATATTTAATTTGGATCTCGAATAAACTCAGCAAAAATCCTAATTTAGGTGAAAAAGGAACCCGATAAAAGTGCACTCTACATTCAATTTATGCGATAAATAGGAAAACTCGATAAAAATACTCGAAAAACTTAATTTATATTACAAATCAACTCGATAAAAATCCACTTAATGCTTAATTTAAATGACAGAAGAACTTGATAAAACATACTCGAAATATTTCATTTAGAGCATAAATAAACTCGATAAAACTCCACGCGAGACCTAATTGAAACCCAACTCGAACCCATCTTGAACCACGATCGAACTGCGTGAAAAAATAAAAATTCCAACGTTAACTGGGACGAACTAACGTAGATAAACTCGATAGAGCTACACGTAGCAGCTTGTCGCTACCCTTTGGCCGGAAGTAACGACGGTCTTCACCTGTCAGCTGCATCTAGATTGCATGGCGTATAAGCCAGGTATTAGGCCAACTCCAGTCAAGCGTTACCCATAGTTAATCGCCGAGTACCGGACGACGTGGAACGGCCTCTGATCGAGTAACACCACCAATGTGTAACACGAGATGTACGCCTATGTACTCGTTCCACGATATTTACGCGCGAGCTTCGTAAAACGAAAGCCATAATTAAGCGATACGCGCGCCCACGTTAACCTTAATGATCCAGATTAGCCCAAACGACGAAGGTAAAATGGCCGCGACAGAACCTTCCAGTATTCCACTTTCATTCCTGCACCCTCTAATTCATCGCGAAGATTCGATGTTGAATTAAAAAGAGAGTCGGATAAAAATTCAAAAGCGTGGATAAAATGAAGCTCACCCTATCGCAACGAAGGTTAAAGGCTTTATTCTAGAAACACTCGAGGGACGTCTCAGAAATACTCAAGGCACGACTGAGGAATACTCAAGGCACGTCTCTTACAGACAACTGACCCAGGAATTTTGGATTTTTCTCTATAGTGAGGAAAATTATCCCACTTGAAGGAACACGAGGACAGGGTACGCCTCTTCTCGACAACTAATCTAGGATTTTTGGGTTTTCTTCCGCAGTGAGGAAAACTATCCCACTTGAGGGGGCACGCAGGTAGGGTACGTATCTTCTCGACAACTGGACCTAGGAATTTTGAATTTCCTTCCACAGCGAGAAAGCTATCCCACTTGAGGAGGCATGTGGATAGAGTACGTTGTCTCTTTTCGACAACTGACCCAGGATTTTCGAATTTTCCTCCATAATGAGAAAAGTTATCCTACTTGAAGGGGCACGCGAACAGGGCAAGTCTCTTCTCGACAACTAATCTAGGATTTTTGGGTTTTCCTCCACAATGAGCAAAACTATCCCACTTGAAGGAGCACGCAGGTAGGGTACGTATCTTCTCGACAACTAAACTTAGGAATTTTGAATTTTCTTCCACAGTGAGAAAGCTATCCCACTTGAGGGAGCACGCAGGTAGGGTACGTATCTTCTCGACAACTGGGCCTAGGAATTTTGAATTTTCTTCCACAGTGAGAAAGCTATCCCACTTGAGGGAGCATGAGGGCAGGATACGTCTCTTTTTGACAACTGGATCTTGGAATTTTCAATTTTCTTCCACAGTGAGAAAGCTATCTCACTTGAGAAGGTATGCAGATAGAGTACGTCGTCTCTTTTCGACAACTGACTCAGGATTTTCGAATTTTCCTCCATAATGAGAGAAACTATCCTACTTGGGGGGCACGCTGGTAGGGTACGTTTCTTCCTGACAACTAACCTAGGATTTTTGGGCCTTCTTTCACAGTTAGAAAAATTATCCTACTTCAGGGACCATGAGGACAGGGGGTACGTCTCTTCCTGACAACTTGACCTAGGATTTTTGGGTTTTCCTCCACAGTGAGAAAAACTATCCCATGTGAGGGAGCAAGCGGATAGAGTACGTCGCCTTTTCTCGACAAATGACCCAGGATTTTTGGATTTTCTCTCATAATGAGAAAATCTGTCCTACTGCATCTAGACCTTTCTCAGGTCACGTCATAAATTTCTCACGTCTATTCGAACAGTGAAACTTCCGACATAAACGAAGTGCTAGTTATGCTACATACGTGATCCGTTTAGTATCGTATAACTCGCTCGTTCCTACGGTGTCCACGTCGAAGAATTCTTTTTCACGTACTTTGTCTCGCTTCTTACTTCCCCGTGATCGCTCCTCTTCCCTCTGAGAGCAAGGAAATCGTTGGAATTGGACTTTTTCCAAGCGTTTGCAATCCTTCCTCCACTTCGTCCGAGGTTTCTCTGTATCCACGAATAAACTTCGCTTCTGGTTTTTGCCACAAGGGCGAAGGTTTTTGCGTCTGCAACGTAATCTAACGCCGATTCTAATTTTTCTACGCGTAATTCGAGGCTACGTCGAAGAGGCTTGAAAGCTCATCTGGTCGATTGCATCCCCGGAATCGCGGCAACAGGGAAGCAGCTCGTAAAACAAAATGCACCTCGACAGTCTATTCGCTGACCGAGTCCATTTTGACATTGCGGTACCGATCATTACCGGCGAGGATCACCGACAAGCTAGTACAACAGCGAACATGGAGCGATGGTCCGTGACCGAGACTAACAGCGAGATATTTCGATCTTCGCGAAAAAATTTAATATTCCGTAGGAAATGTGAGAAAGCTCGGCGAACGAGACATCCTGGGCTACTGTCCATCAGCAGGGTACAAGAATACACGGGACTGTTAGGCTATTACGTATTCGTTGCCGTATTTATACGTTTATTTCTTGCCTCTGGCATGACAGAATTGGCATACAGAAAGAAACAAATTTGTTTGAAATTTCGACGAATAATTTGGAAAAGTCGAAATCTATTTCCCAATACTATTCGGATATTTTAACGAACGATAATTTTAATAGTATAAGAATACTTCAATGGATTTTTTCTTTTATTTCCGAATACTATGAAAATATTTTAACAAGGGAAATTTTCCATAAAAATTGCTGAAAAAACAGGGTCACCGTAATTTAATTTGCTGACAATTTAATTTCATTTAATTAATCGGAAATTTCAATTACACGAGACTGTTAGGCCATTACGTATTCGTTGCCGTATTTATACGTTTATTCCTTACCTCTGCCATGACAGAATTGGCATACAGAAAGACACAAATTTGTTTGAAATTTCGACGAATAATTTGGGTAAATCTAAATACTATGGAAATACTTCGATGATCCTATTTTCCAATACTATTCAGATATTCTAACGAACACTAATTTTAATAGTATAAAAATACTTCAACGGATTTTTTAAAATTTTCGAATACTATAAAAATATTTTAACAAAGGAAATTTTCCATAAATATTGTTAAAAAGGCAGGGTCACCGTGATTTAGTTTGACGACAATTAAGTTTCATTTAATTAATCGGAAATCTCAATAATCGCTATAATTCCTATAACAAAATATTCCTGGAAAATTCGGAATTATAATCCGCTCGTTAAAATTAAAAACTTTATTAAAAATTCCGGACAGGAACCCGTTCGTCCAAGTCGCCAGGCTTACTCGGAATCTAAATGATTCCGATAATTACTACGCAAAGTAGCAGAAGTGCAGGAGCAATTTTTCCCCAGCTCTGCGCCGAGAATGTTCGCCGAAGATTATAGGTGCAAGCAAAGGTAGCAGGAACGGGGCAACGGGTATTTTTTTACGCTGTTCCCTGAATTTTGCACACGCCCTGTACAAAACCTGCAACACGAGCCACGCAGGCATGCGACGCAACACACCCTTAGCCGGGAAAACCGGCCCACGATCCCGTAATCCCCGTTTCAACCGCGCCACTCTCGCGTGTTTATGATGCTTTAATCGCTAGTGACAAGCAGAACGAAGCTCGCAGCGATTCCGTCGCTAATTAGCATTGCAACTTGCTCTATCCATAAATAATCGGAGGGCACCAGCTGTTCGAGGAAGGGTATAAATTCTGGGGGCCTGAGTATCCTAACGGGAGACGCTCTTAAACCCAAACCCACTATCCTCGCGAATCCTAGTATTCTCTATAATGATATTTATCACGGTACTTTGTTTGAACCGCTTAATTTCAATTTAAATTGAAATTTTGAATTTCGAGATTGTGCCCTGTGATCTTTGTAACATCCGAATCTCGAGTTCTTTAATTTCGGATTTTATTTAGTTCCTCGAGTATTTGATCACTTTTACACGTGATTTTCTCTTGTTTGCTATGATCGAGGGCTGAGAATATCTGTTTTTCTCGGAATAATATCGAGGCTACGAGTTCCTGCTTTCGGGGTCTCCTTATAGTTTCTGAATCTCGCATTTTCAATTTAACCCTTTGACTATCACGCTGAAATCACACGATTCTTTCAAGACGCCACGGGAGTGCACCCCTCTAGATGCAAGATTTGTTCTAATAAAAATTTTTAATCGTTCAATGGGGCACTTTTTATTTCAAAGTATCTTATAATTAGCGGTTATATTCAAATTGCACTAACTGTTAATTTTCATTCAATGTAGTTCAATATAGTTCAAGTAGTTCAAGCGCTGCGGTCACCAATAACCACCGTGACGTCATCAGGAGCAACCATGGCCGGTCATACATGACCAACGTGGCAGTCAAAGTGTTAACCACTTGCGCTGGAAAGACGTGCCAGGCACGTCGTAATGCTTTTGTCGCAGAATCGCCAACAACGTGGTATGCACGTCGTCAAGCAATTGTCACAGAAACACTGGATCGTTCTAGCACAAACGGTTAACAAAGGTTCACTGAATCCCCGTAACACTCTTCAGGCCTAAGAATCTCATTTTATCATTACCCATTCGATACATCTCGCGTACCAAAACTAAATCTCGGAATTCCAAGTTCTGCCACTTCGAGCTCCAATTAATTTGCATTCCACGTCCCGCAATTTTCAAAATTCATCGCATCCTTGTCCACTGTCAACTTCCAAAGACGCCTAACCTTCGACGTCCTCCCAACGTTTGATTATCCAAGAAAAAAAAAAAAATTCTCCAAAATTGGGAGATTCGTTGGCAAGGAGATTAGGTGAAAAATTGAGGGACACTTGTTGCTCGCATGGAAGAAGACAGGCTGCGAAAGTATTTAGCATAGATCGGCAGAGAGGCAGGGGATGTAGGCGAGGGAAGAGCCCCTGTGTACAAAGCGGGAATAAATTGGAAAGAGAGCGGATGCGTGGCAGGGAGCCGCGGAAACACTTGTTGGGTGGAAACGAGCGCGAAGAGAGACAATGGTCCGCTTTCACCGGGGCAATCGTGCCAGCGTATCGCTATGGCAGCCCTTCGTGGTCGCGTTATGGCCACCCGTCGTTAGTTAACGCCATAAATGGGAACGGGCAGCGGCTATGCGAAAGTTCATGATGTACGCTGTTACGTCAATTACGCGCTTTAGAACGGGGCCCGAGCTTCCATCACGTAACATTGAAACGCGCCCGGACGTTTCGACGTCTTTTACGCCGCGAGAGAGGTGCACGCAGGAATCTAAATTAACTCGACCAATCAGACCGCTTTGCCGAGGCCTCTGTCCACCGAGCTTAGTATAGTTTAGCCTATCGTGCATTGTAACTCTGTTGTAACTTTAGTTTTATTTTTCCCTTTATTTCTTTCTCTTTCTTGGGCAATAATTCTAATTTTTGGGGACAGTTGAAGTGTAGAGGCTGAGATTCATGGTTTTAGGATTTTAATGAATTTTTAGTGGGATGTTCCAGGGGTCAAGGAGTTAAGAATTTTTTCATTTCTGAGTTATTAGGTTTTCGAGTTTGTTAGGTGGAATTGTGGCTTCCAAAGGTTTTAAATCTAGAATTTTTACGTTTCAAAGTAATCCTTGGATTCTCAGATACTTGAACCAAGGATCTTCTGGTATACCATGCAGGAGTCAAAGATTAGCAAATTCCAAAATCCTCAAAGTCTAAAATTCTTTATTCCAAATACACGATTCACGAGTCAAAGACTACTGTGTTCTAAATTCTTCGATTCCAAAGTCTCTAATAAAAATTTTCCCTTCACGAATTTAAGATTACTGTGTTTCAAAATCTCTCATTCGAAATATGCCATTTAAAGACTCAATGATTACTATGTTCCAAAATTCTTCCATTCCAAAATCTCCATTTCCAAATTTACCATCCAAGAATCAAAGATCCTCGGACTAAAATTTTCAATTCCAAATATACCATTCACAGATTAGAAATACTCGATTAAAATTACGGAAAAACACATTGGAAATCGAAATTCTAAATCAACACAATACGATATATAAAGCAGTAATTCCCCTGTGAAAATGAATATTTTATACATGTAGTATATATGCATACGTGTATATTTAGAAATGAGAATAACTCCTGTCCGTTAACCCATGAAAATATGCGTACATGGATTCTCGTACACGAACATTTAGGTAGCGGGTATCTATGAAATAAATATGTTGCACGGTGCGTGTACAACGTTCACAGAAATACGTTCTCCCACGCACGATCGACGAGTATCCGGAGGAGTGTTTAATATATTCACCCCTCTTTTCTAGAAGAGTCAGCTGAGGCATGCTAATTGCCTTTTGGACAATAGTGGGATACCATGTTGGCATGCGATTCTCTGGGCACGTTCTACCTTACATCGGGAATAATTTCGTTTGATTCCAGCTGCCTGCCATCGCGACCTCTCCTTTTATTCCTACGCTATCACCCTTCCACTTCGAGCAAACGAATTTTCATTCCAACACCCGCAAACCCCGAATCAAAATCCAAATAACTCAACGAACACCTAAATACACGTAACACTTACTTATCTCGTTTCACTTTCCAGACTCGCTGTGTACTTTCTCACAAAATCCCAAAATCCCGAGATGCAAACACGAATAATTTCAAAAAATTACGAATCTTCCGCAACGAAGATACCGATAAGAAGAATTTCACAAGGTAATTTCGCAACGTGGTGTTACACGACGTATTGGATAACTCTGCCGTTTAACTCGAGCTCTGCATGGAACACCGAGCAACTAGGACTCGACAGGCGCGATAGGCCCAGCGAGTACTGTGCGTTCGAGGAAAGAAGCCACACAGCGTGTTTACATCCTCACGGCTGATAATTCCGCTGATTCTCCTTTAATCACAAACAGTGGTCACTATTGGCCAAAGATGATGTGACCGATGATCTTCGTCACCGTTTTCTTTCCCCTTCGTGGCTTCTTTTCTCGAACGCGCAATACTCGAAATGGAACGAAACGAGAAGAGTCGATGCAAGAAATAAACATTCCGCGATTCGTCGCGAAAATTCGCCTCGACGACAGGCAGAAGAATCGACGGGGGTTCGCCAAGCTCTCGAGCAGAGGAGAGAGTACCAGAACCTGGAGTGACACCAGCTATCTTGGACTCGTCAGCATAGCGAGACACGATGGAACACGCAGCGAAATTCGAAGGACACTCGGGCATTTGTCCGAATGAAACCGGCCCGGCCTTTATCGTCCAAATAAAGCCGGGTTCTCAAGGGCCACCTGAAGAGCCATCGCGTTGAAGAAGAAGGGAGGGAAGGTCGCAACGACAACGCAACATTTGTCTAACTAACAAGCTACACAGCGAGGCGGGAACTGTTAAATCATCCTCTGTATCAGTGTATTTACCGAAGGATAAAACGTCCGAGTCTTCAGAATTTATTGCACGGCCTTGATTTATCTTGCTTGCATCCACGCAGAGGAAGAAGAGGAGGAAGAAGAAGACGTAGAAGAAGAGGGCCTCTTCTGTTTCTCGCGGATCGACCAAAGAAAAGAGCTCTCTTCGTGTTTATCGTCGATCAAAAAGCCACGGCGTTATGTTCCCGTTATGCAAAATTGTTTCCCCGAAGATGCATTTCCCAAAGTACGACCGCCTGCGGCATCGAACGTGTTATAAAATCGATTTATTGCAAAATGGATTAATGTGTAATACTTTTCATACTAGGTATTTGTTTTTATAGATATTTTACCAGCGTTCGAGACTGCGCAACGAAGGAATGATATGTAGTTGCGGAAGATCTGTAATATGAGGGGGTGTCTTATGATGAGGAAATTGAACTTTTGGATACATAAAACAGAAGAATATCGGTTAAAGATACCTAAAGCGGAAGAGTATCGATCCAAAGGTACCTAAAGTGGAAGAATATCGATCCAAAGTTTCCTAAAATGGAAAAATATCGACCCAAAGGTACCTAAAGTGGGAGAATATCGACTCAGAGGTATCTAAAGTGGGAGAATATCGACTCAGAGATACCTAAAGTGGAAGAATATTGGCCAAAGATACCTAAAGCGGAAGGATATAGACCTAAAGGCACCTAAAGTGAGAGGCTATTAACCCAGAGAGGTACCTAAAGTGGAAGAATATCGTCTTAAAGATACCTAAAGTGGATGAATATCGACCCAAAGATACCTAAAGCGGAAGAATATCGACCTAAAAGCATCTAAAGTGGATGAATATTGACCCAAAGGTACCTAAAGTGGAAGAATATCGACCCAAAGGTACCTAAAGTGGAAGAATATCGACCCAGAGGTACCTAAAGTGGAAGAATATCGATCCAATGGTACCTAAAGTGAGAGGCTATCGACCTAGAGAGGTACCTAAAGTGGAAGAATATCGACTCAAAAGTATCTAAAGAGGAAGAATATACTTAAAAGATACTTAAAAGTGAAGAATATCGACCCAAAGGTATCTAAAGCACAAGAATATCGGCCCACGATACCTAAACCGAAAGAATATCGGTCAAAGGTACCCGAAACAGAAGAATATCGACCATCAGCCGTCGATGCTTGGCACATCTGACATCGTCTTTGCATACTAACAGAAGGGACTCGAATACCTCGGCTCGACAATTGCCGCGTATCGGTCACCTCATCATCGGTTTCATTAAGTTTTACCGGGTTGGGAAGCGATGGTGTTTAGGTCGCGAATTTATGGCGAAGCTTGGAAAACCGTATCTCATACGATCGTGCTCGCTTTCGATGCAATAACACGCGAAACAATGGCTCTCGTAATGGACCTCGTTTGTTGTCCTCTCCTTCGTTTTTCGACGTTTTCATTATTCTCGGTCTCGTCGAGAATATTAGGGGATCATGAATGAACGGAGAGAGGGTTATGGTGTATTTCTGAATGATGAGTTTCATGTTTTGCGAATCCATACTTGGTTTTTTTATTTTATTCTATCTATTTTTATTTCTTTGTTCCGTGATTGACTTTTAGCTTTCATTGTACTTCTGGTTTTTGATTTTTAATTTTCGATTCTTTGCTGGTCGATGTAGCATTACGCGTCGATGAGGAATTTAGGATTTCGTGTACATTCCTGAGAATTTTCGAGGATCGGAAAATTAAATAAATAATAAGACACGAGCTATTTGGATTGCAAACGTGTACCGAGTGTATTGAAAATTTATTACGAGATTTTTGCATGTAGGGTTTAAACGTACGAGCCTGGGAACCTCGATTCGAGTATCTGAATATTTAATATTCGTATGTATATACATGTTTATTATATATGTTTCAAACCCACGTCTTTTTTACCGATAATAGAACGAATTTAACGTAGAATATTTGTTTTTCCAAAATATTTTACCTAATCGTCGAAATTGATACGTTGCAATAATTTTCGAGAATATTTTATAATTTTCGTAAATTTATTATTTTATCGACTTAATTGGCATCGCAACGATCGAAAATCGATGTACGATATAACGTATGCGAAATTGAAACAAATTTACAAGGTTTAAAAGAGATTTAAAGTGGGACGTTGTAAGGGGTTTCCATGTTCGGGGTAACCACCCCTAAGCGACCGTGTGGCCTAACGGATAAGGCGTCGGACTTCGGATCCGAAGATTGCAGGTTCGAATCCTGTCACGGTCGGAAATTATTTTTTCTTTTTTTTTCTCTTTTTTTCCCCGAAAAAGGAGATGTTTTCGTAACACGATCGAGAGTACTCGAACGATCGAAAATCGAGAAAATTTTATTCGCGTAAAATATCGTTCTGATATTGATTCTCCTCTAAATCCCCACTGCACGGGCACCTTTAAACGCAAAATAAATAGTAAATTTGTACGTAAATGAATTATTCCGTTATCCCTGTTTCCCGTGCTTTAAGTGCCATCGGATTTTGCGTATCATGCGATTCTCGTTCCTTCTGTTTACTATCTTTCAACGAATATATTTTGCTACGACGAATGAACTATGTCTGCGTTATATAATAGGATAGACCCTCTCTAAGATAACCGACCATTTTTCTGGGGAATTAAACTATCGATAAGACAGGCATTTCCGTCACGCTCCCGATAAATTACACCGCGATTAGCGTAACGCAAAGTTCGCGTATATCAAACACACAGGATATTTACAATCTACGCGAACAGCACAAATAATACCAATTTCCAATTACCATAAAATTTATCCGCAACACACTCGACTGATATATCACGAATAACCTTAAATTACGAGTTAAATTATTCGCAAGGCGCGATTCGAACACGGATTTCTCCAATAAAATAAATCCCATCGTTAGCGAGCAATTCACAGACCCCCCGCTAATCTCTATTAAAACACCATAAGAGAATTAAACGTAACAACGTGCCAGGAATCGAGCGTATATATACGACTCTTGGAGAAATTTTAGAAAGCACCGACACACAGTCGTGTTTCTCGCGTACGTGTGTTCTCTTCCCATGACGAGTAGTTCTAAAACCTCTGACCCTTTCCCGGATCACGATAACACACTGGAGGAAAAATAGGTGGGTGTGTCCTTAGACGAATATGATGGGACTTGGTTAAAAAAACTCGTGGACCACACACGCAAGGATTGGCTGGACAATAAACAAAAGCTAGACCTCCCAAGACCACCATGGAGAATTCTACCTAACAGGGTGTTCCCTTACAAATGCAATCCCAGATGAATAATTCATCTGTCAAGACGTTCACTAAAAATAGCCCACCCTCAACCACCCTTAAAATCAACATACACGAGCAATTTCCTCTTGCTCTCTCTCTCTCTCTCTCTTCGTACACTTTATAGCATAAGTGTCCAATCGTAAATAATAAATCCATCGAATCGGTCGCATATCGATATTGCTCGTCAGGGAGACCAGTCGATAAAGAAAATAAGTACATGTGCATGTATATACGTGCAATTATGTATAACCGTGTACGACTGTATGCGTGGATAAGGCACGAACTAACTATCTGTCTTCTTCTATCACACGAGTTCCTCATCAAGATCTATTCGCTTCTCGCTCGTCTCGTTGGGCTATGTGCACACAGAGATATGATCTAACACAGTGGTGTCAAACACGAGACGTCAAAGTCCAGACCAAAACTAGAAATTGATTTAACTAAAATGACAAAACACAATTTTTACATAACGAAAAGAATAGTACTCGAATTTTCAAATACTTTCTCTTTCTTTCTGTACACTAAACCTAGCACTTGGTGACCCTAGTTCACGGCCGAGTTTGACCCCACTGATCTAGAATATTAGAGCCAATCGAGTGTATCTACTACGTGTAATCACACGTAATGAATGCACAAATAAATTTCCGTCTCGTGAAATTTCCAGCTAAAATCTACTTCTGTTCTCGAATCATTTTTCTATCCACAGATTTCTTTGTTCCAGGTCTGCACGTTTGACGCCACACTTTAGGTACCTGGACTAATGAGGCAAGAGAAGCGTAATTGCTAGAGAGAAGTATAATATAATGACATTTGTTGAAATATATTCGATTCGTACTTCGCGCCTTGGAAAGTTGTCACAACGTGTTGGTAACACTCAAAAGTTACTATAATATTGTTGGAACCCGGATTTCAATATACAGCACGGGTTCTAGCAACTAGGCTACGTTTGAAAAATACAATTCGGCGAAGAGGAAAAAAGAAAACTGTAACTGAAACTGCAACTGACTGAACTGACTACTGAACTGAAAACTGTACTGAAACTGTCCTTTCGCAAATTTTGTGGATGCTTATATAATGTTAATTTTTGAAGAAGGTGAAGGTGACCACTGGCCCCTAGTGAAAGCAGGAATAAGTCAATTGTTTTACTTTTGGACTCTGAAAAGGCAAGAAAAATAATCTTTTCACGTTCGCGAATATTTTTTATTTTTTATTTATTTTACTGGCCCAAGTTTCTGCGCGATTTGATCCCATTCTGATCTGGAATAATACAGTAAACCGAGTATAACTACTACGTGCAACGACGTTTATTAAGTAGAGAAATAAATTTCCACGTTTAAAGGGAAAAAGGAAAATAAAGAGTGAAGGAAATTTGAACGACATTGGTGAAAAGGACACGAAACAATATCATCGTCTAGGACGACAGAACGATGCAAACGCAATTACCCGGAGTACTCGCGTTCGTGACACGTGGAAAAGGGGATTCGCGTTTGGTAGCGTTTATGGGCTGGAGCGGATACCAGGTAAGGTTCGCGCGAACACTATAACTCACTGCGCATACCTGGTATCGACCAGCGATAGTGTCGTCGGTTAATTTGTTGCTTTCACGACTGGCCACGCTCGCTAGCCGGTGAGAAAATAAAATTATCCGGCGTTAAGTAGGCGTTTCGATGCACGTGCATGACTGAGATGCGGAGGAATAGACAAAGCGGAAGAAGACGACGGAGCCAATGGTCGACGGGGTCGAAACTGTGGTAAGGGTGGTCGGGAGACGAGGGAGAAGATCGGAAG
>NW_016908641.1:290132-344677 GCF_001483705.2 Eufriesea mexicana | reverse complement strand
GGAGAGAGAGAGAGAGAGAGAGAGAGAGAAGGAGAGAAAGGGGAAGAGAAAAGGAAGAACGGTGTGGAAAGCGACTGGAAAGGAAGGAGGAACGGACAAAACAGGAATACGATGCGAGGCACTAGTTAACCTATGACCGGAAGTCGTACGTGCCCGCCGAGGAAAGGATACACATCCGTTTCGAAAGGATAGACCGGGTAGAGAAATGAAAGGAGGATTACTTACTATAAATCAATGCGTAGGCGTAACGCATACGTTCCCCCTCCTGATTATTTACATGCACATGTCGACGAGTAATTGATTTTACCACAGGATGTCGGGCCGTTCTCGCGAATCATTCGCATAAACCAATTGCTATACCTTCGAATTCCTCTGTTAAAAGCTACATATCCCTTGCGCAATTTTGCTCAAGAAAATTCGATTTTTCTCTTTTGTTGTCGGAAAAACCTGCCTCGCGAGGTGTTACGAAATTATCCTTCTTGCCTATTTTCCTCCTTTTCTTTTCTTTATTCGAAGCATATTTACGAGCGTGTTCATTTATTCTTGAATTTTCATCGACGTCGATGCAAGTCGATTTAGTTGGACGCGTAAGAATCCGAAACCGTATCGAATACGCGTATCTATTCCGTCTGTAGATCATAATCGACGATTTATCCGGTCCGGATGATCGCTGGGACGGCGAGCGACTGATTTATATTTTCTCTTATTTTCGAGTATTTAGCGTTTAATCGTTCGATCTGTTCGCGGTGCTAAATCATTCAGCGTCGAAGAATTACTTCGCTGCTGCAGAGATCGCTTCATCTTGCCTCGTGTCTGCTAGGAACAGTGGTAGATCGCGGTGGAAGGCCACGATTACGAATTGATTTACTATGTAAAAGGCTTTTTCCCTTTCCTAGCTACTTTCGTGTCGTAGATCAGAATGATCTGTTGTCGCCTACGTGACGGTCGATATATCCCCGTCGTCAAACGATTAATGACGCCGCCTTTAACAACGTTATTATATACCCGACTTTCCGTCCGTTTGCAACTTACATACGCGAAACCTGTGTTTTCTTCCTTGCTATGTTCTTCCGAACATCCTAATTGCGGCGAATCTACGATCTATCGAACATATCTAGACTTTGAAATAATTTTGCATCATTCGCGGTTAATATCGTCATATACTATATTACTATACTGAATTACTATATAGTCACGGCGTCGCCACTAACTACTATACCGCCACGGTGTTGCCACTATACTACTATGCCGCCACGGTATCGCCACTATACTAATATACCGCCACGGTGTCACCATTATAGTACCATACTGTCACGATCTCGCCATTATACCGCCACGGTATCGCCACTACATTACTCTGTCGGTATCGCCACTATACTAATATACCGCCACGGTGTCACCATTATAGTACCATACTGTCACGATGTCGCCATTATACCGCCACGGTATCGCCACTATATTACTATACCGCCGCAGTGTCGTCATTATACTACTATACCGCCATAGTGTCGTCATTATACTACTATACCGCCATAGTGTCGTCATATTACCGCCACGGTATCGCCACTGCATTACTATACCGCCACGGTGTCGTCATTATACTACTATACCGCCGCAGTGTCGTCATTATACTACTATACCGCCATAGTGTCGTCATTATACCGCCACGGTATTGACACTGCATTACTATACCGCCACGGTGTTGCCACTATACTACTATGCCGCCATGGTGTCGCCACTATACTAATATACCGCCACGGTGTCACCATTATATTATTATACCGTCACGATGTCGCCATTATACCGCCACGGTATCGCCACTACATTACTATGCCGCCACGGTGTTGTCACTATACTACTATACCGCCGCAGTGTCGTCATTATACTACTACACCGCCATAGTGTCGTCATATTACCGCCACGGTATCGCCACTACATTACTATGCCGCCACGGTGTTGTCACTATACTACTATACCGCCGCAGTGTCGTCATTATACTACTATACCGCCATAGTGTCGTCATTATACTACTATATCGCCATAGTGTCGCAATTATACTACTATACCGTCACAGTGTCACTACTATACTACTATGCCACCACGGTGTCGCCACTATACTACTATAATGTATCGCTACTATGCTACTGTATTGCTATAATGTAATTCTACTTTACCACTATGTTGCAATACTGCTACTGTGCTATCATTATACTACCACTATGCTATTACTATACCGGTTTATTATATCTTTCCATGAATCCACGTGCCCTGACTTGCACTTCTCCGAATACTTCTGGCCCACGGAGATTTAACCCTTCGTCATACGGCTTTCCGATCCCATACGATACGATTCTACGTAATAATTCGCAATTTCACGTATAACGAACTGTACACGACAAACGCGAGTCGACATTACGATGCAGCAACGCGAAAGAACGATAAAGGAAGGAAAGGATACCAAAGGGAGAAGTTGGTTCCATCCCCGGCCCCGAGCCTTTCGTACTCCGAGCGTTATCCCGCTGCCAACCAGTCGAATCGCGAACATGATCTTCGATCAGAATCGCGATATCGAAGATTTACAGCCGCTCGATTTCCAGTTCTATCATCTTTCCCTGCACGATCATCCGCGCAGGGCGAACATACCCAGCCATCGATGCGACAACCCTATCAATCACAGCCCCCCACAGAACCGCGCTTCCACACTCCAGGCCGGATATTTCTGAATATTGCAACAGATCGGTAGACAGGGGCAAGAAAAAGGGGAAAGAAAACGGGAAAAAATGGAAACGTTCGCGAACCCACGGAGAACCGTTCGATTCGCGATACAAGCCACCAGCGTCGATTTCCGGAAAATCGAAAAGTCGTTGGAAGACGTGTGGCCGTTGAACGAGGAAGTCCATATTCACCGATGAAGAAACGCGGACGTGAGCTGAAGAGGAAATGGGCTATGGTGGGAGTGAGCCGAAGCGATCCTTCTGCTTCGCGGGAAAAAAGCCGCGTCGCGACCCGTTCCGCCTCTCATCTTCCGTGCCAGAGGATTCGAGACGGTTGACAAAGCGACTTGATTGCGTCTTTCAGCCAGACAGGTCGCGCGACAATTACCACGCGAGGCTATTCGCTTTTAGGCCCGGGCACGTCTGTCGCATAAACGTCGTCGCTGAGAGGTGTACAAAGCCGGACCCCGGCAATTCGCTCGCAATAACAACGATTCAGGATTCGGGAACGCTCGCGAGAGCCTCGAGAAATTGCCAGAGACGTGGAAGAATGCGAAAATTTGTCCACCAGCTTTCGAAGAGGTTTCGTGGAATCGTTGTTTCGGTTACTAGCTCAGGTCTGCGAAACGGGGTTTCAATGTTTTTGCGTATTGTCTGCTGTTTTAGGATTTGCGTGGGAAATCGTTTGATCCGATTCTGGCTAAAGAATGAAACTGTATCGGGTTGGTGAGAACTAAAAGTTAGACCTTCTTACGATATTTTGTTTCCTGGTAATAGTAAAAATAGGAAATAATTGGTTTCTGAATTTTTTCGTTTTAAAGTTACCGAGGATACTGCTTTCGGCAAAATTAATATTAATTTTCATCGAAATAGAATTGAAGTTACGTTTACCTATTTATTTTTATCAGATTCGAGTACTAGGCTTATAGTATTTACTATCGAGAAAATAAAGTTGTATTAAAATTAATTTTCTTCTCGATATTTTATTCCTTAATGATAAAATTAGTCAAAACGACCAATTTCGGAATTTTGCAGTCACTGGAAAATTAATATTATCAACTATAGTTACGTATATCTATTAACTATCTATTATATATTGCTTGCTAGAACTGTAATGCTAACAACCCGAACTATCAAAATGAATTAAATAAAATTATCCAAATAGAATATAAAATATTTCCAAGGAACTATTAATTAATCAACTACAGTTCAATTCTAACAATTGTAATATCTAATGCTATAAATTGTTAAAATTAACGAAACAAAATTATCCGAAATATAAAATATTATATATAAAATATAAAATATTTCCAGGAAACTGTTAACCAATCAACTATAGTTCAATTTCGACTCGAGAAATAAACGTGCCACGTGCATCGTGCCATCACAGCGACTAGTATGACCGTAGACAGCAGCACCTTAACCCTTTTGGAGAGAGAGAGAGAGAGAGAGAGAGAGAAGGAGAGAAAGGGGAAGAGAAAAGGAAGAACGGTGTGGAAAGCGACTGGAAAGGAAGGAGGAACGGACAAAACAGGAATACGATGCGAGGCACTAGTTAACCTATGACCGGAAGTCGTACGTGCCCGCCGAGGAAAGGATACACATCCGTTTCGAAAGGATAGACCGGGTAGAGAAATGAAAGGAGGATTACTTACTATAAATCAATGCGTAGGCGTAACGCATACGTTCCCCCTCCTGATTATTTACATGCACATGTCGACGAGTAATTGATTTTACCACAGGATGTCGGGCCGTTCTCGCGAATCATTCGCATAAACCAATTGCTATACCTTCGAATTCCTCTGTTAAAAGCTACATATCCCTTGCGCAATTTTGCTCAAGAAAATTCGATTTTTCTCTTTTGTTGTCGGAAAAACCTGCCTCGCGAGGTGTTACGAAATTATCCTTCTTGCCTATTTTCCTCCTTTTCTTTTCTTTATTCGAAGCATATTTACGAGCGTGTTCATTTATTCTTGAATTTTCATCGACGTCGATGCAAGTCGATTTAGTTGGACGCGTAAGAATCCGAAACCGTATCGAATACGCGTATCTATTCCGTCTGTAGATCATAATCGACGATTTATCCGGTCCGGATGATCGCTGGGACGGCGAGCGACTGATTTATATTTTCTCTTATTTTCGAGTATTTAGCGTTTAATCGTTCGATCTGTTCGCGGTGCTAAATCATTCAGCGTCGAAGAATTACTTCGCTGCTGCAGAGATCGCTTCATCTTGCCTCGTGTCTGCTAGGAACAGTGGTAGATCGCGGTGGAAGGCCACGATTACGAATTGATTTACTATGTAAAAGGCTTTTTCCCTTTCCTAGCTACTTTCGTGTCGTAGATCAGAATGATCTGTTGTCGCCTACGTGACGGTCGATATATCCCCGTCGTCAAACGATTAATGACGCCGCCTTTAACAACGTTATTATATACCCGACTTTCCGTCCGTTTGCAACTTACATACGCGAAACCTGTGTTTTCTTCCTTGCTATGTTCTTCCGAACATCCTAATTGCGGCGAATCTACGATCTATCGAACATATCTAGACTTTGAAATAATTTTGCATCATTCGCGGTTAATATCGTCATATACTATATTACTATACTGAATTACTATATAGTCACGGCGTCGCCACTAACTACTATACCGCCACGGTGTTGCCACTATACTACTATGCCGCCACGGTATCGCCACTATACTAATATACCGCCACGGTGTCACCATTATAGTACCATACTGTCACGATGTCGCCATTATACCGCCACGGTATCGCCACTATATTACTATACCGCCGCAGTGTCGTCATTATACTACTATACCGCCATAGTGTCGTCATTATACTACTATACCGCCATAGTGTCGTCATATTACCGCCACGGTATCGCCACTGCATTACTATACCGCCACGGTGTCGTCATTATACTACTATACCGCCGCAGTGTCGTCATTATACTACTATACCGCCATAGTGTCGTCATTATACCGCCACGGTATTGACACTGCATTACTATACCGCCACGGTGTTGCCACTATACTACTATGCCGCCATGGTGTCGCCACTATACTAATATACCGCCACGGTGTCACCATTATATTATTATACCGTCACGATGTCGCCATTATACCGCCACGGTATCGCCACTACATTACTATGCCGCCACGGTGTTGTCACTATACTACTATACCGCCGCAGTGTCGTCATTATACTACTACACCGCCATAGTGTCGTCATATTACCGCCACGGTATCGCCACTACATTACTATGCCGCCACGGTGTTGTCACTATACTACTATACCGCCGCAGTGTCGTCATTATACTACTATACCGCCATAGTGTCGTCATTATACTACTATATCGCCATAGTGTCGCAATTATACTACTATACCGTCACAGTGTCACTACTATACTACTATGCCACCACGGTGTCGCCACTATACTACTATAATGTATCGCTACTATGCTACTGTATTGCTATAATGTAATTCTACTTTACCACTATGTTGCAATACTGCTACTGTGCTATCATTATACTACCACTATGCTATTACTATACCGGTTTATTATATCTTTCCATGAATCCACGTGCCCTGACTTGCACTTCTCCGAATACTTCTGGCCCACGGAGATTTAACCCTTCGTCATACGGCTTTCCGATCCCATACGATACGATTCTACGTAATAATTCGCAATTTCACGTATAACGAACTGTACACGACAAACGCGAGTCGACATTACGATGCAGCAACGCGAAAGAACGATAAAGGAAGGAAAGGATACCAAAGGGAGAAGTTGGTTCCATCCCCGGCCCCGAGCCTTTCGTACTCCGAGCGTTATCCCGCTGCCAACCAGTCGAATCGCGAACATGATCTTCGATCAGAATCGCGATATCGAAGATTTACAGCCGCTCGATTTCCAGTTCTATCATCTTTCCCTGCACGATCATCCGCGCAGGGCGAACATACCCAGCCATCGATGCGACAACCCTATCAATCACAGCCCCCCACAGAACCGCGCTTCCACACTCCAGGCCGGATATTTCTGAATATTGCAACAGATCGGTAGACAGGGGCAAGAAAAAGGGGAAAGAAAACGGGAAAAAATGGAAACGTTCGCGAACCCACGGAGAACCGTTCGATTCGCGATACAAGCCACCAGCGTCGATTTCCGGAAAATCGAAAAGTCGTTGGAAGACGTGTGGCCGTTGAACGAGGAAGTCCATATTCACCGATGAAGAAACGCGGACGTGAGCTGAAGAGGAAATGGGCTATGGTGGGAGTGAGCCGAAGCGATCCTTCTGCTTCGCGGGAAAAAAGCCGCGTCGCGACCCGTTCCGCCTCTCATCTTCCGTGCCAGAGGATTCGAGACGGTTGACAAAGCGACTTGATTGCGTCTTTCAGCCAGACAGGTCGCGCGACAATTACCACGCGAGGCTATTCGCTTTTAGGCCCGGGCACGTCTGTCGCATAAACGTCGTCGCTGAGAGGTGTACAAAGCCGGACCCCGGCAATTCGCTCGCAATAACAACGATTCAGGATTCGGGAACGCTCGCGAGAGCCTCGAGAAATTGCCAGAGACGTGGAAGAATGCGAAAATTTGTCCACCAGCTTTCGAAGAGGTTTCGTGGAATCGTTGTTTCGGTTACTAGCTCAGGTCTGCGAAACGGGGTTTCAATGTTTTTGCGTATTGTCTGCTGTTTTAGGATTTGCGTGGGAAATCGTTTGATCCGATTCTGGCTAAAGAATGAAACTGTATCGGGTTGGTGAGAACTAAAAGTTAGACCTTCTTACGATATTTTGTTTCCTGGTAATAGTAAAAATAGGAAATAATTGGTTTCTGAATTTTTTCGTTTTAAAGTTACCGAGGATACTGCTTTCGGCAAAATTAATATTAATTTTCATCGAAATAGAATTGAAGTTACGTTTACCTATTTATTTTTATCAGATTCGAGTACTAGGCTTATAGTATTTACTATCGAGAAAATAAAGTTGTATTAAAATTAATTTTCTTCTCGATATTTTATTCCTTAATGATAAAATTAGTCAAAACGACCAATTTCGGAATTTTGCAGTCACTGGAAAATTAATATTATCAACTATAGTTACGTATATCTATTAACTATCTATTATATATTGCTTGCTAGAACTGTAATGCTAACAACCCGAACTATCAAAATGAATTAAATAAAATTATCCAAATAGAATATAAAATATTTCCAAGGAACTATTAATTAATCAACTACAGTTCAATTCTAACAATTGTAATATCTAATGCTATAAATTGTTAAAATTAACGAAACAAAATTATCCGAAATATAAAATATTATATATAAAATATAAAATATTTCCAGGAAACTGTTAACCAATCAACTATAGTTCAATTTCGACTCGAGAAATAAACGTGCCACGTGCATCGTGCCATCACAGCGACTAGTATGACCGTAGACAGCAGCACCTTAACCCTTTCGCTGGTAACGGCCACTGCAGTGGTCTACCTCAGGCTTATCCATGTCCACGAGTGGCTACTATAGTAGCCGTCTGTCAAAGCTACCGCTACGTATGAACGTTTTTAATAATTCTCCATATCCCTCGTAGCCATGATACCACGACAACCTCGCACTCTTTATGACAGCCCCAGACCCGGATTTCAGGACCGTTTTAAGCGAGCTGAACACGCGATCCTATCTTGAAAGTTCGCGAGGTTTCTTAGCGGTTTTTACGGCGTTCGCCGATAACTGTAACGCGACCGTACAACGCCCGAAGAAACGCACACGGCTACGTCTAGCTTGCTCTTAATGAATACGTTTCATCAGGAATGGTAAGAAGTGACAGGGAACGATAAAGTCTCCTACAGGTTCTCACCGTCACCTTCTGGAGTTGGCTGCAGCTGAAGTCGAGCTCTCGCGACGAATGGATACGTCTGCGTTATTCGGCGAGAGGTTATGGATGATGGAAATTTCAAGAGAAAATAAATTTCCGATTTTTCCGTTTACTTTGTCTTATGATTTTTAAGCGTTACTCAAAGTTGTACTCCATACAAGAACAGATTGTAACTCGTTACGATATTGTAATATTGCTTTCCTAAGGTTCGTTAAGACTGACGTTAGAACTGATTACCATTTAACTCACTAGCGCCACCACGGCCCGTATCTACGCTAAACGTATGCTAAGTATCGTATGCGTATATGCACGACCGTACTCGGGGTAATTTAAAAACTAAGGATTTACAGTTTGAGCGAGGAACAGTTTAAAAGTGGACAAGTTAGCGAAGAAATTATATAAAGTCTAAAATTCATGGCTCGCTGTAACAAGTGTACCGGATTTTATCGCGAATCTTTCGAGACCTGTAGCAGTTTCTTCCATCCCACTTTCACTTGTGTACTTATGTACCAAACCACGCAAAAGAAGAGTTGATCCATTCATTAAATCTTACGACTCGACGTTAAACCTGTTTTGATAACCCCGATACTTGTGAATCCGTTAATGAATACGATGTTCTATGTTTCCGTGTGTGTTATAATTGCCATTAACGAGCGAGGCACATTCATCTAAGGAAGACGGGAACACGTGGTCGAAAAGCCGATCACGGAGTTTTTATTTCTATCTGAGTCTCAAACGTATAGTCGAGGAGAAGTTGTCAGGAAACAAGAAACGATTCATCAACGAGTTCTCGCTAATTCTACTTCGAATAAATCGCGTTTAGAATCTATTTCTGCCAGTTACTTTCTCTGTTGGAGCAGCTACATTGATTTCAGATTTTATCGGAAAATTTATTCATCGAGAAAATACATTTTTCAAGATCCTAAAACGCATCTGTAATTTTCTTCTTTACTGAAATTCTGTATCAACCGTTCATTTTTCAAACAACTCGATAGAAGATTTTTATAAACGAACGTGAATTTTCAAATTTTATATTCTGTCCCTAATAGACAGGAGTTATTCCGAAAGATAAAGTTTACGACACATGGACAGTAAAAGACACTTTGCGGCTATCGCCATTGCATAAACATCCTCCATAAATCCTGCACACTCTTCGATACTACCACCTATGTGAACCGAAGTGTAGAAAATTTCTACCACAACTTTGCAATCATCTCCATTCCTAATACACTGAATTACCATATACGTAATTACCCTGATGCAAAGTGACGTCTTCAGATCTCGAGGGTCTAGGACCTCGTTATGAACATCACCAGACGTTTGTTTCACTTGCAATAACTTTAAGAAATCTGGTTTTAACCAGTTATTAAACTATTAAATAGCCATATTTACAGTCTCTGATGCAAAATGAGTTTTCTGAATTCGAGAACCTAGAAACACGTCACAAACATAAGCAAAAATTTGTTTCGCGTGCAATAGCTCTAAAGAGTCAGGTTTCAACCAGTCTAACAACTAAAACTGTCTCTTACTCTTCTGTTATTCCACGTGTTAAACTATTAAATAGTCATATTTACAATCTCTGATGCAATATGACGTCTTCTGATCTTGGAGACCTAGAACCTCGTCGTCATACACATCACTAGACGTTCGTTTCACAAGCAAGAGATATACAAAACCAGGTCTACCAGTCTTACAACCAAAACTGTCTATTCCTCTTCTGCTGTTCCACGTGTTAAAGTATTAAGTAGCCATATTTACAATCTCTAATGCAATATGACGTTTTCTGATCTCGAAGACCTAAAATCTCGCCATACACATCACCAGACGTTTGTTTCACTTGCAATAGCCTTAAAAATCTGGTATTAACCAATCCAACAACCAAAATTCTCTTGCTCTTCTGCTATTCCACGCGTGAGACTATTAAACAGCCATATTCGCAATTTCCGACGCAAAGTGACGTGTTCTCAACTGGATCCTAAGATCTCGTTGTAAAGATCACAGCAGCAGACGTTTCACGCGCGATAGATCTACAGAATGAGGATTCAGCCAGTCTTAACCGGTCTCAAGGTCCAAAATGTTTCTCATTCTTCTGCTATTCCACGGATTCACGGAGTCATTGGCCGAGTTTCCCATCCGAGTAACTGTACAGACGAGCAAGGAACGAAGAAGGACGTATTCCGACGCAGTGAAGAACGCGCGTGAGGTGATGGAACGAGCCTACCGGATCATTTGCTCTAATGCAGCCGGGACGAGCAAATCCTCTCATTATCCAGATGAGGAACATTTAGCTGAACACTAGTGAACACCCATCCAGCCGGTCGTTCCGTCCTTGCTACAAATTATAATCATCCCGACAGATTATGACCGGTCCAGTCGTTCTTCTTACGAACATCGTCTTGCATTAATCCGCACGGACATCGAGATTCGCGTCGCGAGTGAGACATTTGGCGCCACGATTACCCTCCACGGGGTAACACTCGTGCACGCTGTGTTAGCTAGAGGACGAGGAAAAAGATGGAGATCACAGATCTCGGGGATTTCCTTCGGCTTTCTTCGAATTCATCGCGCAGCGATTCTCGGACCGACGTAGGATTAACGGAATCGACGATGGCAAAGAAACCGATGGCCTTCGGGGGTTCTTGACTCCTGGACGAGTTTCTAATTGCTCAAGGAGGGAGTAACCGATCGATTTTCCGTCTTCAGGGTCTCGCAGGCCAATCCGTGGAATGTTTTGCACCGTTTTTGCCGGCAGATTGAGCGAGTTTATCGGTCAGATGGAGATATAAGAAGCTTGCATATTTCTACGGTAGCTTTGAGGTTAGAATCCCGAAGTCAGAACAAGGACGAATGTTGAAATTTTTAATTACCTTTTATATAGACGGCTAAATCAACGATACAGTATAGCAGTATAAAGGGATATAACAATTTGATTTCAGCCTAAGAGTTTCGTTTACACAGCTGTATTTATAGTTCGCTGGATAAAAAGGGCCGGTAGATGAACGTAACTCGAGAGAAAAAGGTTTAATGCGCGTCGGGTAAGGGTGGGTATCGTAATATCGCCATTTCCTCGAGATCGTGCGATTCAATTTAATGTAATTCAACTTAATGATTCTTAGCTAAATCAGCTTATTGTAAAAAGAAAGTGTCGATGACAGATTGCAATAAACGGCACGAACAACTAAAGAGGGTAAAAAGGGCGAAATGCGGCGCGCGCAGGGAATATAAAACGAGTACGGGACGAGTATAAAGCGAGGGGCATCTGTGCCGATATCTGCTCTAGGTAACTAGATGATAGTCCACTTTTAGAAAATAGAGGATTTTCATATCCCGCGGTATTAAATACCGACCGTAATAATACGCGCCGTCGGCGGAAGATTAATGGCTGCTAATAAAATGCGAACCTGCAGCCTCGGCTCCTCGCTTCCTGTTTCGCGCGGTTGCCTCGCTCGGAAAAAGAAATTTTCAGTTAATAGTTGAATAGACTTTCGAATTTTATCAACATTCGTCGCGATATCGACGGCGACGATTCCTTCGCGTCACAGGGGCCATTTAATTCAACCCTTATTCGATTAACGATTAACCTACGCCATTAAGATTCCGCCCCATTAATACAAATAAATTAAAAGAAATGCCTGCGAGTACAACGCCTTACGAAAAAAGGAATTTTCAGTTGATAATTGAATAAATCTTTGAATTTCGCCAGCGTCCATCGCAATATCGACGGCGACGATTCCTCAGCGTCACAGGGGCCATTTAATTCGACCCCTATTCGATTAACGATTAACCTACGCCATTAAGGTTCCACCCTATTAGTGCAAATAAATTAAAAGAAATGCGCGCGAGTACAACTTCCTACGCTCTAATTTACATCGATCTTCATCAACCGGTCGGATAACCGTTGAGATCGTTTTTGGAAAACGCCATTACAGAGCCGCGACGATGATCGCTCCGTGATAATTTCGATAAATTGCTAGCATATGCTTATAACGGAACGCGCGTCTCGTTTATTTTAGATTCCTTCGGCAGCTAAAGGAATTCCGCTTGTGCGAGGTGAAGAAATAAAAGTTCGGTAAATTCAACGTGGTCTATGCTGTTAATGATACACCGTATTGGCAATAACTTTCGTTAAATCAAGGACGATGCGTTTTAAAACGAGCTACGAGAGTCTGTTTTAACCGTTATGCAAATGGCACAGTGCTCGGTATACGGAACAAAGTAATCGAACGACGCGCAGGGAAATTAACAGGTGGAAATATTTAACGAAAGTTTCGCGAATATAAATAAAGCCACTTATAAATAACTAACCTCAAACCTAACCTAAACACAGAGGAAACGAATTTAAAAAGAAAACCGCGAAGAAACAGGGAAAGTAAACTACCATAAAGAACCTATAAATAGACGAAGCGAGTATTCATGAGCGATGGTACATGCACGCCCTCGAGAAATAATTACTTAATCTCCAAACACGTTCTTACACACACGGGCACGCTTTATAATCGGGAAACAAGAAAACGATGGTTAAGTACGGAAAAAGCCACGGCACTAGTTCCGCTGCGAGAAAATTCGAACATAACCTCAAAGAGAATTTCAATTTCTCGCGAATGATTACCGTTTCTGCTAACGCCGTTCGAAATAAAGGAATGGACGAAACGCGTGTTCCTAAACTCTCGATTAATTTCGCGTCAGGTAAAAAGACGCAAAATGGCGGTAGCTTGGAAAAGCTGAAATTAAATTTCGCGCCGTTCCACGTGGTCCGCTGCTAGGCCTAATGAGTTCCTGATGCGGCCGGCATGCATCACTGTCGCTGCGGCGATTAATACCTCGGCACTGCTCGCCTGTTGCACGAGTGTACGCGCAAATAATAAGAATTTACTGGAAAGGGAAAAGGAAACAGGAGCGATCCGCAGTTTTTCCGAATCTTCCTCTTCTTTTTAACTTATACCACGCGAGCGGAGATGTTACCTCGCAACCATTGCCGTTTCGCATTAATTAACATTCGCGATACCTCATTACGATCATCTTGATACTTCTAATCGGCCACTCCATCTATTACCACGGTGATCTGGAAGATCCAAACACCCTTGCAATTATTATTCTATTAGCAGGAAGTTTCCGGAACCGACTAGAACAGAACCGTGCGGGTCTGCGTCGATCAATTACGCGTTGAGGTTAGGTTTCTCGCTCTCTTAGGCAACGCTTCATCGCGTCCTTCTCCGTTCCATTGACTGATTAAATAACTTGTTACAATAATTAGAAGATCGAGGGGGTCTCTCTGCTATTAAGTTGGTTATTATTTAATGGTAAATATTCGTATCTCGCGTAATGGAGTTTGTTTGCCAACTAACGTTTCATTTTTCCATCTCGTGTCGTGCCTGAATACTAACTGAGCAGCTGTTTGCAGCTGTTTAAGGAATTTTAAAAGACATGGTCAGTCTCGAGAGATTAATTCCGACGTTTCGGACCTAGTAAGGTTGATTAAATGACCAATGAACACAAAAATGAAAGAAAAATAGCGTGTAAGAAATAAAACAAGCGTTTCTACTGAATACGGAACTTTTGATCAAAATTTTCGAAGTTTTATTAGTGTTAAAAGGTCAGCTTTCGATATTCTGATATTAATTCATTTTTACGTGTTTTATTTATTATTCCACATATTCTTCTAACTTTTCGACACCCTTTCTATATCTAGATCCTTCTTTACGAGTCATATGAATAGAAAATTTGCCAGAAGATTTATTCCCGCCTAAACGACACGTGTCAAGTTAGCCTTCAGACCCCGCATAATTTCGAACGTGCTACATTTGCTCCTCGAAATCGACTCGGTCTTCTCAAAGCTATCTTCATCCCACCCACTCATATAGATCTTCGGTTCGGAAGAAAGAGCAATTCGCCCGAGATACCTTCCTGGAAAGATACCAGTGCAAAACGTACCAAGTCGTGACTCCGGAGATGTTGTCTGAGAGATCCTCGAAGGGATCGGCACGAGTTCTTCTCGGAACTCATGATTTCGTTTCCGTGGGTCAGCGGGTCATGCTTATAATTGCTTATTAAAACCAGCCAGCGTCCGGTTAACGAGGTCGATACCTGGAAATACTTTGTATTCCAACCGACATAGATCCACGTCCGGTCGCGAGATCTTTTCAACAGATACAGGCACGATCCTAGCTAAAATCGTTACATCGATCTGTACGACTGACCCAAAACGAAAGAAAAAGATTGATCGAGTACAAAACTCTGGTGTTGCGAGTTGAAAGACCCTAAGAAGGGAAACAGCGTCAAGAATGATGGCGAAGCGAATGAGTGCATGGGAATGCTTGGGCCATTTCTCGAAAACGAGAAACAATAAACTGGATAATAGACAATAATAAATTAATAATAGACAGATAATAAACATTGTATGAGCAGGATGTTATTGATGACTATATCAAGTGTGAGCAATGAGCGAAAATTTAGGGAATGCGACCGAGGGTTTCCAGTGTCATACCTGGCCTACCGATGACGAGATCGTAGAAATGAGTGATCGAGGAGGAAAGACTGCATATGAAAGAAGAGAGAATGTTAAATTTAAATAAGGATGCAAGTGCGCAGGCGTGGCAGTACATAGAATCGTAATGAGAGCATAGAGATTACCTAGAGTGCGTGCGGTCGTAACGTAGTTTCAAAGAGTACTAGTTAGAACTGCAAGAAAGCCGGAGTTATAGTTTATCTGAAATAAATTTGTTGTTACCAAAAAGTGTCGCTGTTTACCAAACCGGCAAAGGGATTATCCTCGGATAATCCTACAAAACCAAAGGAACGTGTATATTTACAAGCAATACAAAGGACCAACAGTCAGGCACTCATGATCGATGGGCGAATCCGAGAATAAATCACTTCGTTTAAC
Source organism: Eufriesea mexicana (assembly GCF_001483705.2). Lineage (NCBI taxonomy): Eukaryota > Metazoa > Arthropoda > Insecta > Hymenoptera > Apidae > Eufriesea > Eufriesea mexicana. Next base: position 329,200 of record NW_016908641.1, on the reverse strand, counting down.
CCTCTTGGGAAGATTAAGAGTACAAGAGGTCTCGACTGACAAATGAAATCCGTGATCGATTAAAAATCGAAAGGATCGAGAAAATCGAAAGGCAGTCCTATCAGTGCCATTTATGTATTCTCCATCGAGTTTTCTCCGTTCGGACGAATTGTGGACAACCCTGATTGGCAAATAAATTGAAAATTATTGTTTCTGCGGACAAGGGACGATGGTAGGAGCTGGATTGCAAGCAGAGGCGATGGTAACAGTTGGATCGCAAGCAGACGCGAATATATTACCGTATAAGAGACCCGGTGGAAACGCGGGGCCCGGCGAAACGCTTGCGATATTTACACCGCCGTAACGAAAGTAACGCGAACGCACGGGTCAAGGGTATTTATAAATCGCAGGGATGCGAGATGAATAATTTTACGAGCTCGGCCCGTCTAGCAACCACCGCTTATTTACGTGCAAATTAACAGTGGAACGGGGTGCATGCCGATGGCGCCGCGAAAAAAGGGCTCCGAGGGGGAAAAAGGGGGGAGCCAGGATTTATCGCGCGACACGCGCCTTTTTCGCGCGCAAATTTATGCTCGCAGCCTCTGTGTCGAAGACGCCACACGGAGGCTCGCGTGACGCGCGTTCCTCGCTGCGAGAATCGGGTGAAAGCGTCGGATTTTTCCCCCTTGTCCGAGGATTATTGCCACCGGAGTCGCCGTTCCCTAGCTCATGTTCGCGTCATTCTTCCACGTTGCATTACTTGCGAGTAAATTGCGCGATAATGCGCGATTGTGAAACAACATCGTTGTTATTAACGTAATAATACATACAGGAAGATAAATATAATAATTCTATATTGTGGGAATGTAACGAAACAGGTATGGCTCTGAGAAGAGGCGAAGAGTGTTTGGAACAGGCGAGTGAAAGAGGAGTGCTTGAGAGAATGAGAGAAACGAGCGAATGTTTATGATAGTGTGACGGCAGACCACGGTAAGTAAGGAAAGATAAGTGAGGAAGACTCCTAACTACAACATGCATCAGCAGATGACTACAGTTGCAAATTCCAAGACACAACCCTGTGACGACAGCTAATACGAATCACCACCCGATGACCAAACCTCCAAACTCCACGATACAATCCCTTCCAAACCACCTAGCATAAGATAGCAAGAATATAGGTAGATAAATCTTTATTGCTTTCCTATTGGATTACGAGGGCTCTGTTTCTCCTTATTCTCCATACATATTGCTTATTTTATATAAAATATATAAGTACTATAACAACAATGCAATACTGACGATATAACAGCCTATGATACAACCATAATAATAACTTAACCTAACCTATAACAATAACTTAACCTAACCTAACATAAACATACTCTTATTTCCATACTTAAACCATATCTTATCCCACACCCCATCTTTGGTTTTCCCTTTGTACCATTATTTTTCCTTTTCCTTTTTTATGCACTTGTCCCTTACCGTCCCGTTCCTCCCTGTTTCTTCATCCCCTTCTACCTTCCCCTCCCAACCTCCGTATCCTCCTTTTTATCTTCTTCCTCCCCCAGCCAGCATTCTGAGCTGCGTTCCCCCGTTCCTATATCTTCTCCCTCTATTCCCTTCAGCCATCCTTCTCCTTGCCCCCCTGCCCAAAAAAAAGAAATTCTTCCTACGTTTATTGACAGCAAGAAAATATATATATATATCTCAAAACCTAAATAAAATCAGTTCTTCTCAAATTCTAAATACGTGTCACTTCTCTTGCGGTACACCTACTCTACGAATAGTATTATATCTCGTATAGAGGCATAATTATTCTTATTTTTCGCCGTTGCAAACTAGTCCCGTGACAACAGCGTCAGACTGAGGAATTTTGGGTGAACCCGATGAGGCACCTGAAGTGAGGAAGTTTGAGAATTAGAATGAAAGTGAGAGTGTGACTGTTGTGTGTTATTCAAAGTGGAACTATTATTGCTACCAAAGCAGCCTCTCTATTTGTCAAACCTATAAACTATTATCCATGATGCATTTAGATAATCCCCAAGAATATTATAATTCTGCATCTCTGATACTCTTTGTTTGCTCAGTCACCCTACCTCACATTCCGACGATAATATTAACCTCCCGTTCGCAAATATCCTTACACAACGTGTCTGCGATACTGATTTATCATAGATCATACGAAAGTATGGTGCGAATGAGGGTAATGTTTTGATGGAAGCACGGGTGTGATGCGTGTGTATGAAAAATAGTTCTTCTACGAATGGGACTGTATGACTGTGTTATGTGTGTATGGTATGGTTGCACAGAGGCTTTACAGAGAGAGTAAGAATATGTCAGAATTATCGAAGAATTCGTATCGTTGTAATATATTATTCTAAAACGTTAAAATACTCTTTAACTCCTTACCTTACTGTATAAGTCCCGATGGTGCGTACCATAGTGAACAGCAAGGTCGGTCACACGGCGAGAAATCGCGTCCGAACACGTCGAAGAATAACACGTAACTGACTACGAGCCTAATCCGTTGTTTACATTGGGCCTACAAACCATCTACAACTACGTCTCTCACGGATAACACTCGTGCTTGTCTCGATTTCCTTATCACGTCTCTCACCCGTGATACACGTGTCTGTCCCTGTTTCCTTGCCACGTATCTCACCCGTGATACTCGTGTTTGTCCCTATTGTCCTACCACGAATCCCACACGATATTTTAGGCGAAGAGGTTGACTATCCAACGAGGTGTTAACGAGATGACTCAACGAGATCATCGCCTAATCAGAAGATCGCTTCCAAAGAATCGAGATCTAACCCAAACTTCTCCTTCGATCACCAAATTTCTCACATTCTCGAAAATTCCTCCCAATCCAACACCCTACAGCCACACTGCTCGTCATGAACTTCATCTTGACTAGCGAGTTCCCCAAAGAAATTTAACAGTGATTTTGATCAGGATCGAGCGATTAAACGGTGGTTGAAATTTCGCAGATGGCACGAAACGAGATCCGATTCGATCCTCCGATAATTCGCGCCACGTGCCCTGCACGTTTGTATCCAGAGAATTTTATTTCGTTTGATAAATATTATTTTATTTTACTACCGTGTCGTTATTACGGAACCGAATGCTGGCTTTGTAGCAATTATCGGTGCTCCGACTGTCGATCATAAAAACCGCAATTTTCTCTTGCGAGCAAACAAAATTCTCGTAACGAGACGGATAAGGTAACACCCCAGACGGGAGAATTATTACGTTCTCGTTAAAATTAATTTAACGAGAGATAGGTTCATCGATTGCCGGATTCGATCAACTTTTTTAGGAGAAGCTTTGCAAAAGGTTGTTCCGAGATTTTCTGAACTTTTTCTTTGTAAAACTAGAATATGGATGAAAATTTTTGTCCAAGATATCGCATTTGATCGTTTTGGTCACTTCTCAATGTGTGTAATCAATTTTTCGATTTTTCTAAGATTCCTTTTCTCTTCCTTTTTCGACCATCGGTCAATTTCACCAACCGTGTTCAGTGTTAATTTTATACCTCGTGCATGGCTGATGTAGGAAGTCTAAAATACTCGTTAACCCTTTGACTATGGCGGACTATGGGTACTCGCGTGACTGATTGGCGTACTCGTTATGCTCATTGTAAAGAAACAAACAAATTTCGTAGACATAAACATGCAGGATGTTTATTTCGATACTTGGGGTTGCTGTGCAACGTGGAAAACGAGAAAAATGTTGAGAACGTATATGTAAAATTGTAATTATACCCGTGTAAAGGTATTTCGATGTTAGTTACACGATACAACGTAGGAAAAGGTTCTTTTATAGCATATTCGTCTTTTGATATACATTGCATAAAAATTATTATTTATATGGTTACAATTGCGAGGGTGGAAAATGAACTTTGTAAGGGTCGTCGATCAACGACGAATTTGGAAAGAGTAATAATAAATAAATATTCGATATTAACCCCTTTCACTATGACTTAATTAGGTGAAACCGTGTGTTGCAAAATTCCTTAATTTTGATTAACCACTACGCCTCCATTTCAAATTTTTCGCGCGTTACGTTAAATATCATTTAAATCTGATACGAGTTCATCTCTATGGGATTTAACGACTTAAACTCGTCGTCAAAGTATAAGGGATTAATTCCCAAGTGAAGAAAATATATATTATATCGTTATCATACGCTAATAATTTTTTCCAATTATATTTCCTTTCTACACGTGTTTACCTTTACCGAGAGGATCCAAATTTTTCATTTCCACCCTATATCTTCATCTTGACTGGAGACATAGCTTTACCCTAAAATTGCTACGGAAAAAATCGAACCTAAACAGAGAGATTTAAAAAATTTCTAAAAATTTTTTACGAATTTGAAAATCTGAAGCACAATTTCTCTACGCTTCGATTTCACGTGTCACGGTAATACTGTACACGTTTTAACGAAAGTTAAGCCTTACACGTAAACGGCAATCGATACAGACTAGCAGCGTGTAGGCAGCCACGCGGTTTGTTAACGAAGACGTTAATACAGGCGTTGATTTATCATTACAATGGCTGCGGGAGATTCGCGACGCCTTAACGCGCGAACACGCGCGAACACGCGCGAGCACGCGCGCGTACGAGCAGAGGTGTGTCCGGAGGACGCACGTGGTCCAGGCCAAGGTATCCTCCACGCATACCCGATGCAGCCACGCGATTCTTCACCGAGCTTCCTTACACTCGCTGCAACAATAGGGGCTAATTGGTCGAGCTGACCAGCGAGCAACAGCCAGGCGAGTTAGGACGCTATTGTTCGCACGCTGGCCGACCCAAGTCGCGTTGAAATGGTGAATTCCAATTTTTATCAGTTCCTCGGAGGATACTGTGATAAATGCGATCACACCGTGATTTCGAAGAGGAATTTTTTTTATCCTCGTGAAGGTTTCTGCGGATAATACAGGATTAAAGGGTCTCATTTTTTGAGACTGGGTAGTTTAATTTGTTATGGTTAACCGGGTTACGCGAGATGATTCGGATTTTTGTTATAGGGTAGGATTCTATAAAAAATTTAATTTTTTATCAGTATTTTTACTCGTTCTGATTAGCGAGGTTTTGTAAGAAAAAATTATTAAATTGATATGCTGAAGAATTTTTAAGCAAGTTTCACTCGCATCGACTCCATTAACATACAAACCCCATAAAATGAAGAGTGAAAACATTTTTTTGGAGATAAAAGGTTAACCATCGATCTATATAGATACGTTACGGTAATTTATATTACAAAAGCATAAATATAATTATAGTTCGTGAATATGAAGTTATGTTTATCGTTAATAAGAAATTAATATTGTTAATAACAAATTGTACACAACGTAAATTTAAAATAAAAGTGAAAAAATGAATAAATTATTAGCTACTACTTAAACTTGTAACGTAGTTATGTTTATATGTACCGATAATTTACAAAAAGTTTATAAATTATTGCACGGATTATTAATAACAAATTAATATTGTTATTAATAAATTTCTCGCAACATATATTTATAATAGAAGTGAAAAAATTAATAAATTATCAGCTATTAAAACGGAAAAATAATAAATAATGAAATCGAAAAAGTTCGAAAATTTCCGATAGGGGTGGGGAATTTGGCCGATCAGCGGCTATATAAAGGGCGACGCGACGCAGCATAACTTATTTGTCGGTTCGACTTCGGAAGTGTAACATCTAAATTTTCGTAGTGCGCTAGGGGTGGAGGTCCGAAGTGAGATTGGGGCTAGCCACCCCATCCTCACCCCACCCCATTAAATAATTTAATAATAATTTTTCGTTTATTTTCAGATATTAATTATTATTTTCTTTCGGGTTTTAATTACTTGTTCTTTTTACAGGTTTTAATTATTTTTTCACTTTCCAGTTTTTACTTTTTGTTTCTTTTTACTTTCATTCGAATATTTCGTATAATATTCGAATGTTCCATCGTTGGTTTGTTTCTGTCTCATCCGTGGCTTGCTCCTTCCACTTGGTTAACCTTCATGGTTTCTATTGGTTTGTTTTCTTTCCTCGTATTAATCCGTTTCCTTTCAGCTTTATATTAACAATAATATATTCTGTTTTAGCTTTTAAGTTTCTCAAGATCCTCAAGTTTCCTCAAGATTTCATTTAGAACACATCAATAGACAACGCGGGATGCGTGCGTTTAGATATAAATAGACCTAAGTAGTCATAAGATAGATGCCTAGGCTAAGTCTCATGTACGCGCTATCTGTACAAAGGTAAGCTACCTAACTCGGAACGAATATTATATTTTTCCTTCAGTTTTCCCTCTCGTTGCCAAATGGAACATAATTGTTCTCGCGATAATCGCGATCGTTCTTAAGCACCGACTAGCCTACGCGATGTACTCTCGCGTACTCGATAAGTACATGCTTCGTAAGTCATCCTCACGACTCGTCTCCGACACTCATTTCCAGTCACTGTCAATCTCGTCATGCATCGGGTTCCAGGGTGACCCCCTCGGATCAGTGCGTCTTCTGACCTCGACGGGGCGGTCCGCTGCCTAAGTCGTACGCGACTGGGGCTCGGGCACATGCTGGCTGACGGACTAGTACCATCTACGGTTAGACCACAGGGATGATTAAGTTCTACCCCGTGTGGCTGGGATGCGAAGTGTCTGTCTTGGCCGGCAACCGCCCAGCAGGGCCCTCGCGTTGACACTAGAAGTTTCATTGGTTCAGGGACTATCCTTGGTCCACGTGTAAGTCTTGGCGAGTGCGACAGTGACTGGAATTGAGCTAGGCCCGATCGGGAGGGTGCCGAGGTATGAAGTTATCTCTGTACACGGGAGTACATCGCCTAGGCTAGTCGGTCTTCCGAATAATCGCGAAGTTCCCTTTTGTAAGACACGCAATATAATAGTGTCAGTAGAGTCACTTTAACTTAATTCGCTCCAAGTTAGATTAGGGTACCTTTGATACAGGTAGCGCCAGTAGGATGCGCCACTAGGGTGCATGTCGGGTCTCGATGCGTAGCCACCTCCTCGTGATGCGACCTGGTAATTGGTATCGTTTTCCAAAATACAATTTTTGGAAAACGATACTAAGCTAAGAGCTACGCACAAAGTTTAAGATATTCCTATCTCTTGCAAATTTGCAATGTTCCCTTTGATCTTTGAAAATAAAAAGTGGGCAATACCTATTGAAATAATATGTAAATTAAAATGAACGAAGATAAGTAAAGCAAGGTAAGTAAGATAAGGTAAGTAAAATAGTTTCGCTTCGAGTTAGATTAGGGTATCTTGATACAGATAGCGCCATTATGACATTTGGGTCTCTATGCGTAGCCCAGTCTCCACGTGGTGAGACCTGGTAATTAGTATTGTTTGCCAAAAAAAATCGATGGGAAATATCAAACTAACAGCTACGCGTGCATTGTTATATAAATTAAGTCTTCATTTCTACTGCACGAAACATCAATTACGTAATTAACGAGCCCGAAAATTTAAAGATACCAGGTTCCAATATTCAACCTAACATTTTTGTAAGATATTCATTCGCAATTTTGTATTCTCCAATTTGTTCTTTTTTCACTTTCGACTTCGAACTCGTAATCAGATACCATTTTCTGTAGAAATCAAAAGACGTCTGCGTGTTTTGGCCAACATTTCGGCGAGATTCCTCACTTTGCGTCGCATAACCGTGGGCAAAAGACGCTAATCTTCTTCGTTCACGGAACACGAACCGCTTTCCGCTCATCGACGCGCTGCAATTTCGTTCTACATACTTACACGTGTAGCAGCCTGCTATCGACCAACCATCGCGATTCCTGTATGGTCACGATCGCCATTTTCTGATTACCCTGACGCCGTGCACTGCTGCTCATCCCGATGCCTCCGTCGCTGAATACGAAATGTATCGACCACGACCATCTCGAGGATTTCAGACGATTTCAAACGCGTGATCTCGGGTGTAAATTGACTATGATCAGGAAACGACGAGTTGATGGATGGTAAATAGTTCGATGAACTATTATGCACCGAGATCCGAGTTTGGATCGAGACATAGTAAGAGTAAGGATATTTTCGAGCGTCTGCTGGCATCATACACGGCTTAGGTTTGCAGTGACTAGTTAGAGGTGAAAGTTGTATTATATGTGAACTGACGTATTCCACACGTGCAGTGATTTCTCAAATAAATAGAACAGACAAGACTGAGCTCGCCATCAGTTTAGGCTCCTCGATATCTGGTAGCCACGGAGATGTCGCATGATCAAAAACGAGAATTAATAGAGAATGTTACGCGGTGTATACGGAGTATTCAGCCTTGGCATAGCTAAATGAACGGTGAGAGGTTGGTATTTTGAACCAGACTATTCGATTCTCTGATCATCAGTTGCACAATTTTTACGAAGACGTCTACTTGGAGCCCGTAAGGCACACGAGGTTTCACGAAAAGCACACGAGAATTCACGAAAAAGACGAGGGAAAATTGGCATAAACTAGAGCTCGGAAACCGCAAGACCAGTCCATTAAGGGCGAAGGCTGACCGACGAAGATTCCCTCGGGAAGATAGAGCATGGAATAAAGCTGCCTATCAACGATATGTCGGTCAAGCTCGAGCAAGCGATCGGAGGACGGCCCTCGGCGCGGCGTGTAACAGTTAAACGATAAATCAGCTCGTCTTTATCGCGAGGCGGCTGTCGGTAATATATTCCGGCCAGGAGCGGGAAAAATCAATCGGGGGCGGTTCCTTGGTCTAGGAAACCGTGGTAATTTCTCTATCCAGTAGCCGTAAATAATCATTTATAGACAGACTGCGTCATGGAACGCGTCACGTTCGTTAAGACACGCTGGCTTAATACCTCGAGACTCGGTGAGCTAACTAGGCAGGCTAATTACCCTTTGAACGCGTGACCCGTGGAATTGTACGTAACGTAAGAAGATGCAAGATGCATCAGAACATAGGAATATCTAGATGATCAAAAGATCATCAAAAACAGCGGAGTGGAGGCTGATACCTCTGACACGGATCTGCGCACTTTTCACCATAGGAATCGCCATAACTCAAATAGAGCTCGCGTTCGTCTAAACTTTCATCGCTGCTTCCATTTTCTACCGTTCAAATAGTTGCGCAACGCTGTACACGGAAAGCGGGTTAAAAATCGTGATTACTGTAACACGAGCCAAGGCATCGGGGAACCGACCTTTCAATGAGCAGAATCGTAATAAATCCCGAAGGAACCTATTCGACACGCGACAAGAGAGCAGGCAGCTCGCTCGCTGCCACGATTCTCACGCGTTATCCTAGACACGTTAACCATAGTGTTCTCCCGGGAACATTATACGTCCGAGCCTGCAATGGCCTATTGCCATTGCACGACTGTCAAAGTTCCAGTTTAACCCGCAACCGCGAGTGAAAAGCCATAAACGAAGTGATGCCATCACCATGTTAAACTTTCTGAGAAAGAAAGAAAGCAATTCCCTTTCCAAGGAACCTAACCTAACTCTCATTGCGTTAGGTAGCAGAGAGATTCCTAGACTTCGTTCCGAGCGTCGAACATGGACTATAGTTCTATAACGAAGAGTACAAATTATGTTTTACACCGAAGTTAAATGATATTGGAAAACTAACAGACACTCTGAACACTGTACACTTCCAGCTACCATTAGAGGTAGCTAATTCCAGGTTAGAGGAATGCGCAGAATTCAAGGGAATCTGAAGGATCTTTGGAATATTCCATAGGTTCCAGTGAATATTGAACACAAAGTCCCGTGTGTGAAATTAATTGCGAATCGATAATGAAGATTGGAATCTGAAGTAATACCCTGTTGCAATCATTGCATCCTAGACAGAGAAAGAAGAGACATCCTAACATTGATCTCAGAGCAGTCAGAGAACACCGATCCATGATGATATTATCGTGTCATCACTGTCGTGTGTATAAGATCCTTAAAAAATCCTTCTTCCATGTGATACACAGTACTCAAACGTAAGACGAGTGTATTGTAAATTGATAAATTGATCCACTAAAGATCACGATGTGTATAATCGTAAGTTGACCATTAGGTAGGTAGCCTGAAAAAGAAGTTTGACGATGATAACCTAGCATCGGTGGTACTAAGTAATTGGCTGTGCGAGAACAGTAATTACTAAACGAATTTTCTACTTTCGACTTCTAATTCATACTCTCCGGAAAGTCAAAGCGGAGAGAGACTGACTGGATGGATTTTGAGGCGGCAAGGTGGAAGTTAACGATTAGTCGAGGTAATCCTGAACCGAGTTGCTTGGAAAGTATCGGAGGCAAGCACGGTAGCGAGCAGGTAGGTTGGACAAAAAAGAAAAGGAAAGATTCAGGTCCGGATAAGGATAGTTAATAAGCCAATTTAAGACGAGAACTATGTTTCGACGACCACAAGATGGGATTCTTAAAATAAAATGCTCGGCCGTTTCGCCTACGGTAACTTAATTTATATTTAGATACGTCCAAAGTATTTTTTCAGTAATTTCTTCTTGCTTGAAATCGAAGAATCAGGAAAAGCAACGTCGAAACGAATAATTACATAATTTTTTGTTTCTAAAAACCCGCATTACCCGCTTATTTTCATCGCATCAGTTTATATTCTTATTAATTTTCAACGATATTCATTTAGCGAGTGTGCGTTTTAAGACTGCCTTGAGACTTGCCACTTAACTCACTAGCGCCACCACGGTTCGTATCTCCAATAAACGCAGTATAAATATCGTATACTTCCTCGAATCATTTTCCAATTTTACTGGCATAATCTTGGAATTGGAATACATCGGAATGAATAATTATTACAGAATAATCGCAACAAATTTTAAATTTCTTTGTTTGTCTTCGCGAATAAAGCCACTTATACAAATAAAGCCTCAACTTTGGAAAACGGACAAACTTAAAGAAGTATCTTTCATTCAACCTAAGAGGTACCCACATTCTACATCTTAAATTTTTTAATTTCGATACATTACAAACTCTACAAGAACACCTAAGAAAGCGGCACCTAATTCCAACTGTTCTTTGGAAGAAAAATTAAACAAATTCCCCTGCCACAATCCTTCTATCTACTGCCAAAGGATCAAGCCAGGATGAATCTTCAGTTGGACCCCGAGATCCCAATATCCCAGCTTCAAATACAAACTCAGCTGAGGGATTAGACGTCGTGGCAAGAAATGGATCGTGATCGAAGGACGGTTCGCACACAACGGATCCTCGGTGCTCGAATCGGGATAAATAAAACATCTCGAGGCGGACAGGTAACTGTACGCGCAATCTCGAGCTCGATCGGCGCGCGGCCGCTCTTTATTTCCGCGATAAGTCATCCTCCATCGACACGTTATAGCACCGTTTCGCGGGCCGATTAACTCGCACGTTAGGTTACTGCCGTGCCTGTGGATACCTGTGTCGACGAAAGACAAGTTCGATCGGCCACTCGACGGCACGTGAAATCGTGTTTGGCAGTCGAGATGCCAGGGACAGTCGAAGGACTGACAGTAGGCACGCGTAGGTGGAGCTTTCGAGGAAAGAAATGGGCAGACGAATGGGAATGGGATTTTCGGGTGCAAAGGGTGTGGGAAAAGTGAACCGTTTCGGATGAAGTTGGTGGGAGTCCCGTGATGGTGACAGGGGGAGTAAATTTTGAGAAAACGAACAAATTTTAGGTCCCTCCGGAATCTAAGCTATCGACCAGGCAATATTATTTAGATCTCTCAAATGGCTTATTATTAATAATAATTAATTGGATATTAGAATATAACTAAATTAGACGTTTAAAGTAAAATCTTCGAGAAGAATTTTAATTTCTCTAAACGACCACTGACCCCTTTACCACCGGAAGTTTGCATGACAGGAAACAGAAAAATATTCGAAATTTCAGCGTAAATCAAGCGCAGTATAAATTCACGACAAACAGAATTTACGTCTCTATTATGATCTTTACAGAAGTTCGAAAAATTCCTTTGGTCGCACGAAAATTAATCGGTAAATCACGTCGTGTAATTTCCCGAATTTTGTCGTGGATTATCCGGATAGACCTGTTCTAACATCGACACAGGCGTTTCATTAAGACGTAAATCGTGGATGGTATTGGGTAAGAGTAATCCGACTGCTTCAGCGAGCAAGAGTCTCTCAGTGGGATATCGGAACGACTTGATTTCTACTTTTTAGTCCTAGTACTTTACACGCGCGATTAATTATAACGCCGATCAATTGCGCACTGCGTCGATAAATCCAACGGTTCTAGAGGCCGTAATAATTTCGCAACGTTTTAATAATTCTACAAAGTGCCCGGAATACGAGATAATTAAAATCTGACACACGATGCAAACGTAGCGAGTGTAAGTCAGCGTGGAATAACGGACAGTAACCGAAAACAGGCTTACAATTTGGATGCGTTTCTTCCAACATCGTGCACGCTAATCTTCTATCACTTGTGAAGAACGCGTAATGGAATATCGCTTATGCTTCGAGTTTTACAAACGAAATTCTGCGTGAAGTATTAGGCGACGTTCATCCGAGTGTACGCATTGAAAGCCCCTGGAATGAGTTTTCATTTCTTGCTTCAACGTGCTTCGGTGTTGATAATAACTGAAGAAAGCGTCTGAGAGGTATAATAAAGCAAATATCTATTTCTCGATTAACCCTTTGCATTCGAGAGGTGACCCTCAGTCACCATTTCATAAAATTTGGACGATCGATATTAATTAATATATGAAATTTAATACAATGTAACAGTATGCAAGGTATCGAAATCAAATAATTCTACAATTCTATTATTATACAATTCTTTATTTACTGTTCAAAAAAGTATCGTCAGTTTTTCAATAGAGAATCTTTGATTTTCTACTCTTCTCTAGCCGAAAAATCGTCGAGTGTAAAGGGTTAATTTTATAACTCTATTCCTAAATCCTACTATATCCTATCCTAATATATTCTAAATAAACTCCATTTAGAGATCGATTTTATAATGCGAATCTTGATCTCGAATCCTTGCTCATAGGTTTGATGCTAATCTGATTACGGAAAGAGTAATTACTGAACATAATTACATATATGATTGATTTAATATTTCTAAAGTTAGGAGAAAATTTATAAGAAATTTACGAAATACGCGGAACAGTCTCAGAAATATTTCAGCGAACGAAGGAAGGATTAAATATTAATTAAAAACTACCACACCAGTCAAAACGACTATATTCAGACTTTCTAGAGGTGCCAACAGTTTGCCTCGAGGCTGACTGACTCACGTTTGTTAAAATCGCTAAAGGTACAACTAGTTTCCAATGTCAATTAAAACGAAATTAATTTATTTTTATTCGGATTAATTACCGTGCGATTTGAACTATTACACTATCTACATAACCAGGTGCACCGTATCTAGACATACGTTACGAGGCGGTAATTATGCAATCAAAGAAATGCAGTAACAGTTTCAGAACTATTTCAGCGAATAGAGAAAGGATTAGCCATTAACTAAAAATTATCACACTAGTCAGAATGACTGTATTCAGACTTTCTGAAGATGCTTATAGTTTATCTGGAATCGAACTGACTAAGGTTTGTTAAAATCGCTAAAGACGTGTAACTAGTTTCCAATGTCAATTAAAATCGAAATTAATTTTTTTTTTTCGGATGAATTATATCTAGACGTACATTACGAATCAGTGGTTCAACCCTCAACGAAACGTCCGCATCATTTTTCAAAATGTATCATCGTATCATCCAAACAAGTACGGCTAGCTAAATCCCAAGTCCTGTCGGTGTATATACACTCATAACGTGTCACAAGCATACCGCATAATGCACCAACTACCCGAGCTACATCGTACCAGGAATGAACAAACGAGACAATTAATACCACCACTTTTTAACCAGTTCATTCAGCCAGGTGCAGATGACACGTGTAACCGACTACCGCGAGGAATTTTTCTCTCATACTTCACTTCACCGCTATGCTACATATATCAATCAACCGTCCAGCAAATAAGAGCGCGCGACTGCAAAAGCGAGGATAAAATTCGCGGAAAGGGAAGAAAACCTCCCGGAACAACGATCTAATCTCGCGAACCGTGCGAGAAAAACAGCCATACTCACTGGCCGAAGAATCAAACACCAGCCACAGCCGCAGACTCGATACGTGCCATTTGCTCGTACTCTGCTCCTTCCGCGTCCTCCGTTCCGCGATTTTTCAGCATTCCGCCGTTCCGTACGACCAGGCCGCACTTTGTCAACGCGCCACGGACCATTATCATTTTTGCCGCGATAGCATCGTGCGAGCGTTGCCTTAAACGGACGCAGCCAGCTCGTACCCGCGCAGCGGTCACTCTTTCGCACGTCCCCTAGCGACACCGCCTTTGGTATCCTCGTCGTCGCATCTCACGCTGAGATCTCATCAACCGCATAATAGGCAGACGAGACCGACGTGCTCATATTTGACTTTCCAGCCACCGGCCAATCCTCTTGCATTACGAAACCCTAAGTGCCATTTCGAGCGCAGTGGCCGGCCGAGCAACGGGCTAACAGAGTGAACTTCAAAGTCCATGTTGCGACCCCTTCTCGTCTCTTCCTTCGCTGTCACGTCGATGCAATTCCATGGAGTTGGATAGAGTTGGCTTAGGACGATGCGGATGGGACCTGTTGCCACGGCAATAACGAAAGCTAGACGTGCCTTAGTGTCCTTCTGGCGGATTAAGGAATCTAATTTACGCAGAGGCACAGACTACATACAGACAACACTGTAACCTACAACCAGATCCAACAGACAGAACCCACGTGTGACTGACCTACCGAATCATTAAACAGACATTTACTCATAAATTATGAAATAGATAACTAAAATAATATAAGAAGGAAACTTTCTTGACAGTTTCGCACTCCTAAATTAAAGATCCTTACAAGACACCCGCGTCCAGTCAGAAACTCTATCTTTCCTCGATCAACAGCCACTCTAAATCAATCACAAACGTGAGGAGACATCGGGTAGAACACGAGACAAGACAGACGTTAGTTAGAACTCGAAGACACCATATCAGACGTAAAATAAGAGTCATTCGGTACAGATTGGAAAATGTAGACCTGAAGACGAAAACACCACATGAGATGTAAAACGGAAGGCGAAGACAATAGATTAGAAGACACAGAAGCAAACCAAACTCAGATAGCGTTCAATTAAAACGCATAAATCACATTCACAATCGAAACTACCAGTAATAAATTGTATACAAAATGCAACTGCTCTTTATTGCACACTCGAGATGCTCAGTATCTCGATGAGTATGACATACTGAGAGACGACATCCACCTCGGTTGCCTTCGTGCAACAGGACCTATGGTACAAGGATCTCCTTAGATAAGTTCTTCCATGGAGGGAATACCATGGGGGAGCATCGGTCCAAGTGCTCTCTTAGAGCGACGAGGATGGCTACCGTGGAGGTTTTAGTTGGTAAAAATCTAACAATCATCTGCTCTCTCTCCTCTCCCCTCTCCCAGGGGACAGGGGTATCTTTGATAAAGTTCCCCCGGGTAGAAGGAAAGAAAAGGAAGGATGGTACAGGATGTACCTGTGGTCGAGCTGCGAGGATGAAGGCGGCGTCGACGCCATTTTGAGGATCGTGGAACGGATTGTGGACACGTCAGATGGTACTCCGCTGCTATTCGATGGATTTGTGATCGTAACGGTGCGTTGCATGCGGGTAGGTTATCGAACAACGATAATATTATGGAAGTGGTGTGGCTACGGTGTAGAACTGCGATGACTATACCTTATCGCTCATCGGAAATGCTCGAGGTCTTTTACTGGACCGGTTTTTTATTTCAAGGATTTCTTAGAGTTTGTTATTTTTAATGGTTTCAATCGCGTTCCTGTACCGTTATCTCATCGCCTGAACTCGCTTCAACGTCGATTAAAAATACTCGCCTACCATGAGTAGACTCTATCTACGAATTTCTTAAATTCGTGTCCTCTCTTTAGGCTTCTTAACGAACTCCGGATTCGTCGATCAAATCGATAATCGTTCGATGTAAGTTTCGTACAATTGGTCTTAATAATTCCCGACTCGTGGCTCTCTGTTGAACATTCAACGTTCTGGACATCCCCAAAAGTTTGAGTTCATGAAAAGAACACGCACATATTTGTGTTTGCACTGTGCTACACCTTCCGGGGACTATCTACCTTTGTAAAATAAAATTAATTACAAGAAATAACTCTTCCCGGCTCCGCCATCTTTCCACGTGGTCGGAAGAATTTGCGTCAGGCTCCCTGGGGACCACGTGACCCCCGTTGAGAAACTCTGGTCCTGAAGAACCACCCTCGGTTCACGATTTGAATACGGTTGATGAACAGCAGTGGTGCCAAATTTGCATAGAGGCGTGGACTACGAAGTGCAATTTTAGCGAGTCTCTTTTTCCCAATTCTACTTTATCAATTTAGCAACATATATTTCAATCTCTGCTGAGCAGATCGCGTTCAAACACCTAACTGATACAGAGAACGAGAGGTGAAAGGTGTAAAGGCATCACCGAGTGAACGATGAACACACTATTAGATGACTACGCAACTAACAAATACCTAGATTATAATTAGATTATAAACATTTGTAATATGTACATAGAAGATTCATAATAATTTTGTTAAAACTTAAGTTATTATAAGACAATGATAGTGCGAACCAGATTGGGGTAACCTAAAAGCAAGGCTAGAAAATTGAATTCCTAACTGGGGGAAGGTGTTAGATGACAATTTAGAGACTACAGACTGTAAGTGTTAACCTATGTACATTAGATAAACTTCAGACCAACTAACTTTCCCTTTTCATCCCTTACCCATCCTCATCGCGCTATTTGTTGCTCCAACCATGACCTGTCCTACATCATCCTCTCTTAACCTTCTATCTGTCCTTCCATCACAATCCTTCACAAATCCCACTTCCTAATTCGGACATAAATATTGCGAATCGTCTCAAAATGAAGGGGGTTGAACGAAACGAACGATTCTTGTGCCAGTAGTCAGTCTGCCTGAGTTCCTCCCAAAGTTCGCATGTAAATTTATAACGAAAATAAAGACTTACTCCGAATAGGATACTGTGTGTCATAGTTTCGAGTGCATTTGTCGATGAACCATCACTCTCTATTACCATCGAATACTCGTTGAGCGCAAACTGCCTGTAATACAACTGGCCAATGACATTGCGCAATGATAACTCGAATGAAAGTGCAATTCCGCTATTATACACCGCGTCATTGAAGAACCTGACGAATCGCCAAGTGTCACCGGTATGAACTCTCGACACCGAGCCTGAGGCTCTGTCCAGCTGAGCGAGCTTGTTAATTAGCGATGCAACGCACACTAGCGTGCTACCTCGCTATCAGGGATATAAAGTTGTCTAATCGTTGCCGGGAAATCGCGACAAAGTCGCGTTGCATTGAGTCCTACGAAGTAGACTCGGCTATCCGACGATCAATCTCTGACACTTTCCTGTCTGCGTGAAACCACGAGCTGGGTATGCATAATATCTTTCGAATTTATACGCTTCTTCCAGTCTGTTAGAGATTCGAGTTGCTCGTAGATGAGCGTGATATTTCGAATCGAACAACTTATCTTTGGGTTTCGACTGGTGTGTTGGAGCTCTCTCTTGGAACGACAACAGTGTATATTAATTCACTATTTTATTACACCTCCTTCGAGTCGAGATTACATTTTATGATATTTGCTTCTCCACCGAGTAATATCGGATTCTTTTACGTACAAAGTGCGTTCCTGATGCGTTAAATTATGATCTGAGAAATAATATTCTCAGGTGCTAAGTGGAACCACCACTTAGCAAGTGGAAGTTGTCCACGAGATGGCTGAAAATTGTAGATCCAGATGATCGATATAGGATGTAGGATAAAATGAAGCATAATTTTATGCTTAAGACGTACATAATTATTTCCATTAATAGAATGAGCTAATATATCTCTATTAAAACGGACAAGAAATCGACCATCTGTCATAAAACACTCAGCGCCATTGAGAATTCGCCGATTGAGAGGTAGCATACTATTACAGAGATTTATCCAATCGTTTCCAAATGACTTCAATGACATTGAAATTATTTTCCCGCTAAAAGAATTCCAAGTCTTATTGTTTCGTTACCGACGGGCTTCACCCCGTAGAAAATGGCTGCCGCGGATTCATCGGTGGTGGAAAATGTCAAAGAAACATCAACGCGTGTCGGCATTTGCAATTTCGTTCCGCGAATGCAACCACAAATCGTTTTCTCTCCCGTCTTTTGTGCCTCTTCGTTCGACTGATCAGCGAAATTAATTCGCAAAAGTTCAACGCGTTATTTCTTCTCGCGAAATTCTTTGCGAAATGCTTACGCGATGCACGATTTCGATACCCCCGCCATTTGTTTTCTTTTTTACCTTTTCCATCGAAAATCTTTTCCATCCCTTCCATTATTCATCCACCATCGATTATAATTTTTCCTATTTCTCTTATCAATACCTTTCATGTTCGTGCACTTTGATAATCGCTTTATCGTACTAAGCGGTTTTTCTTGGAGAAAGAAACGCGGAAGATACCGATTTTACCTGATTTTCATCTTGCTTTAGTTATTCCTAGCTTATGTTAATTCTACTGCCACGATTACTGTCATTTCTTCTGGGTTTCACGCCTGTCCAGGTTAATGACTATTTCATCGCGCAAAAGACATCGGTTGCCATTGCTTTTCCAGTATATACTCGCTGTTATTAGTGGTATTTTTGCGTTTCGTGTTTGCCCATGCTAATAATCGTGCTATCGAACGAAACGATTATATCTGAAGGGAAAAACGCGAAAAATACCAATTTCTTCCTCGTTTCGTCTGTTATTTCTGTTATTCAGACTGGTCTGCATTCCTGTTTTTCACGGTTATCTAATTTAACATTCGTTCCATCGTGCAAACCGATTTTCCTTTAAGAAAGAAACGCGGAAGATGCCGATTTTATTTTGCGAAAGAAACGCGGTAGATATCGATTTTTCATATTTTTTCTTCTGGTTTTCGTCACTTCTATTTTAATTTAGTTCTACGATTATCCAGCTTGGCGATCGTTCGATCATATAAACCGATTTTTTCTTACCATTTTCGAGAAAGAAACGCGGAAGATGCCGATTTTTCCAATTCAACTGTTCGTTAATTCTATATCTCTAGTTTCTCTTTCTATTTCCCGCGTTTATCCAATTTAACATTCGTTCCATCGCGCAAAACGATTTTTTCCAGCGGAAGGAACGCGTAAGATACCGATTTTTCCGATTTTTCTCGCCATTTTCGTTACTTCTGTTTTGCCAGCTCTGGGCACTTATTACTTTTTATTTCCACGTTCAACGCGTATCCAGTTTAACAATCGTTGCATGGTGCAAAACGATTTCTTTCGGCGAAAGAAACGCGGCAGATACCGATCCCTGCGGTTCTTTTTCACGGTTCGAAGACACCGAACAAAACGATGCGATACGCGTTACGTTATATAATTAAACGTCGCTTCCTCGTACACGTCCAGCCGTAGAAAACGTAATTACCCTTCGAAGCTCATTTTCTTGGCCGCTTTAATGATCCTTCTTTTCGACGCAACCGCGTTAAGTATTCGCATTACGAGGGCAGCTGATGCAGAGGAGCAGGCGTTCGGGGTGGAACGGGGCCGAGTTTCAGGATTATTAAAGAGTCGTTAAGTCGCGATTAAAACAAGTTTCGGTACCTCCATTTTGATCTTCGTCGAGGTAGCCGGCCTCCTGGAGACCCCGAGGGAGCGAAGAAAAATGGTATCGGAATTTTTATAAATTTCAATTGCATGGCAGCCGAACGGGACCAGGGTAAACGTATTTTAACCGGTGGGAGATTTTTAAATTAGACGACGCTCGAATCGCGAAGGAAAAAGGAAAGAAATTGCAAGAGTCCTCGACGATATCGCGGTATCGCGTTTACACGATTACGTCGTTCCCACTGTAAAATACGATGGTAACGATGGTTATGGTGTGGGGTGCTTCGGTGCAAATCTACCTGGTGGTTTAGGAATATCGAAGAAGGGACGATAATCGAATCCTCTTTGTAATAGCGCAGAGGTGTCTAAAAGAAGATTAATTGGACGAAACTTTGCACTAGTGCGGGGTAAGGGGTCTAAACACACCTGGAAAATTTGTGAAGACTAGAATCGTTGGAACTCGAGTGGGTTAAGGAATTGTAGTCGGAGAAACGTGTACAAATTAGATAAAGCTTAGGGCAGAAGTTAGAAGAGGCTTGAAAGGAAATTCGACCGAAAGCATCGGCGAAATTAATCGGAAGAATGCCACTTATTAGTTCAGGCTGTCACGTATACAGGATATATCGACGAAAAGATACGATTAATTGTGCAATTGTTGAAAATAAGATACTATACAAGTGTATTACATATGTAGTACCTTCATTTCATAATATAACGTAGGCTATTGCATGGAATAAAATTTCCTATAACTTAATTTGTTGGGATGAATGACAATTTCGCGATTAAATTCGAATTAATTACTCATTTGAGAAAGACTAAGAAATATAAAATTGTGTACGATTTTATATTTTGGGAGAATCTCGAGACTAAGAAAATCTTCGCGAAGAAAAATTCGCGAAAACGATATCGTACGAACAATAAAGTTGGTCGGAGATATGGACCGTGGTGGCGCTAGTGAGTTAAATGTAAAACCTTCTTCGAACTGCCGAAACGCTTACACGCGAAGGGGTTAAGGATACATTTCTTAGAGCCATTACGTCTCTCCTAATCCTTTTACCACTACATCCTTTCCCCGATACCAGGCAAGAACGGTAACCCGAGTACCGGCAAAGTATCTCGACCGATGTTTCAAAGTAACTGCGTCTTTATAAATTTTCCAATACGGTTAATCAATTTTCGAAATCTCCCATTACACGCCGACGTCGTTACGTGACCAAGAAGAAACCTAAATCCTCCAAGTGGCCGGCCGTGTAGCGAGCAACCGGGTAGCCATCGATTTCACGATTACCTGAACAATTTCTACCATAAAATAAGCCTGTCGATGTAAAGGAAAAGCAACATCCTCGATCGGGATGCAGCGCGTACCAGACGAGGTAAAAAGCAGCATGCCAATCGAGCAAAGCTCGCGACTGCTTTTTCCGGCCATCAACCGGTACCGATGGCGGATCTTGAAATTCATAACGAGAATACCGACACGTTGCTGCCTCCGCGGATAATCACGCGTGTGATTTTACGCTGAAAACCGGCGAAACTTTCACTAATCCCTGCCAACACCGTCCAATCGAGGCCCGAAGATCGTTACGTGGTAAAAAGCTACAACAGATTCTCTAACCCGGCATCGTCGGATATCCTCCGATTTTAACGAAGTTCGTTAAAGGAACGAGCCGCAATTATGTAGCGGTATATTTAATTTTCTTAAGGAAGACGCGCATTTCCAGGGATGTTGTTGCCGCTAAGCTCGTGAGAGAAGTTCTTTGCGCGTCGTAAAACAGGAGCAAGTTGTATGAATAAGTGATATAACCAAGGAGATGCATCGAGGTACTAATTACTTTTAACGAACGCACGTGCTCCTGCAGGAATGTCGGGCTGGCTTGTTTTAGGCCCGCGACGGATAGATTTTCTGTGTCGTGAAATGCGAAAACAGCCTGTGCCTGAATAATACTAAATTTTCTGATTTCGTATTCTCTTGGAATATGAGCTTTCTTTTTTCAGGGACACGTGTTTTGTCCGTTTTGCCATTTCCAGATTCCTTGTTAACATTTATTAACGTAGTTAATAGATTAGTCCTTAGCCTTGATATTATATACTTTTTTATTTTTTTTTTCCTATTATTTTACTTTTTGTTATTTTATTTTAGATATATTTGCGAGTATATCTACTGAAAGACAGTTGGTCGATAGGAAGCAATTTAAGCAAATTTCGTTTAGAAACTGTACCGCTTGACAGTGCTTGGAATGTTTATCGACTCCTAAATTAAATTAAATTAAATATTGCAACACCTGGCTCCGAAATCAGTATACCAAGTTAATACAGAAGAAAATAGGCTTGCATTCAAGCTGTTTCCAACCTTTCCCGAAGAAACAGAAAAATGCCTAAAAATCGCAGCAGGTTAACAATAGCAAAACGGAAACAAGATTCTCCGCGGAAGAAAAAACGTTATCAACTAAAAAGCGTGTAATACAAGCATCTAACAAGCACTCCTCCTTCCAGGGCAGCTAAAGCCCTATAAGGCCAGCGTGAAGAAAAAGCAGTAGAAATGGCGCAGCGAGTGAAACGCAATTTTTCCATCTACCATATGAATCACCTTTTATAATTATTACAGTCGTTCGAAACGCGGACACCGGGTTTCGTATTAACGATCGGGTTGAACGACGTAAAGGCCAGTTGTTAATTAACGTCGTCCTCGCCGGATTCTTCTCCTCTTTATTTTTTCCCTCCTTTTTCCTACTATTTCTCTTCCCCTACTATCCTTTTCGGTTCACCGAGAGAGCACAGGTGTGCTCCTCTCCCGATCGGTTCTCATGGCGGACGTTCACGCGAGCGTGCACCGTTCGGGGCCCTACGAGTCGAAATCGGGACATAACGAGTTTCGAGCTTCTCCCCTCCGTACGTCACTGCAAGCAACGGCCGGCGCGAATAAATTTTGCGAACAACGTGGCACTTTTTTACCGTGCACACTGACAAGTAACAAGCAACCGGGCCGAACAACCATCGCGCCAAAAAGCCCCAATAACAGGGCATAGCGCGTTATTTATTGCACGCGCCTCGAAGACGTTGTTAATGAGGAGCGATCGCACGACGCCTCGTTTCGCTTTCGATTTACACGACAATTCGGTACGAACGTTGAGTTACGATAAGACGAGTAGGATATACTGTTTGGAGCTGCTCTCGTTCGCTCTGGCCAGATAAATGCCACATCTTCGGCTGGGATTTATCATTTTCGCCTTTCGCGTCTGATTTGCTATAGCATATTCGAGGGAAGAAGACACAGCATTTCTACATCTCACGGCTGATTCGTTGACACTCCCTTGACCACGGACAGTGACCGAAGACAGTGACGAAGATCATCGGTCACTGCATCTTAGCCATCTTCGTCAACTTTGTCAACATTTTCGGCTAATAACGGGCAGTGCCTATGTTCAAGTGAGTGTGCCTTCTGTTCTCGAACGCACAGTACCTATTGTGGGATTTAAAAATTCTTTATTTTTTTTTCCCCCGAAATTTTGGTACCTTTCCGAGTACCTTTGAGATTCGTAGGACCATGAATAAAAATTCGTTGAAAAACTGCAAGATTCAACATTTGGCAGATCGTAGAGTGTATTGCATTGAACCTCTAAATAGGAGACATTTGTTGAAAGAATTGCACAATGCGACACTCCATGACGAAATTTTGATAATTCATAGAATTATTGAAGATTACTGAAGAAAATTTTTGAAGATTTCCTATACTCTTGCGAATATTTACGATTTTTGTCAGACAAAAGAGATTTATCCGAAAAGATAATGTCTCTACATCGCACGTGGATCGCGGTGTAGTAAATCAATCTCTGAA
The DNA here is from genome assembly GCF_001483705.2 of Eufriesea mexicana. Classification (NCBI taxonomy): domain Eukaryota; kingdom Metazoa; phylum Arthropoda; class Insecta; order Hymenoptera; family Apidae; genus Eufriesea; species Eufriesea mexicana. The sequence continues at coordinate 305,673 of NW_016908641.1, read as the reverse complement.
TAGAGCGAATGCGATCAATTTAAATTATGCCAACTAGCTCGACAAGCTCGTCTCTCTGCGTGCCGTATTATCTCGACAATTTCCAGCCCGCTTGTAATTTAGTCGTGCTAATAAATCTGATTAATAAATCTACCCGCGGTGAAAATAATATGCTGCTTCGCGAGCGAACAGGTGGTGGCCTATTTAACGCGTGCTCGCGGATCTATGAAATCCGCCGACCACCTGACAGACACCGATAGAGCCAACTCTCCTTCGAATTCCGTGATTCGCCACAAGATCGATCGACGTTAATGAACGCTTTGCAACTTTGAACAATTCATATTTTTCCGCGAACGTGATCGATTCCTTATTTGAAAAATAAACAGGAAATATAGGAAAGGACTTAACCATCTTTAATTGGACGCATGACAGCTTTCGCAATAATTATCGTGTAATTAATCGTTCGTTTGACACCTTCATTTTCCCTGGTTTCGCAAAATTAAATGTGGAATATTTCATCGCTGTGCGAGAAGGAAAATGAAGTATCAAATTTCATACCGTTTTATATTTTGGCAGAATTTCGAAGAAGAAGGACGTTTCTAATGATAATATAATGCAGAGAGGCGGAGAAAATCTGTGAGAAGATCAGAAACAAAATATCGGGAAAAGTAGAAAATAATTCAACGATAAATACAATATTTAGGATGAACGTTTGCGTTAAAGGGAGATATGGACCGTGGTGGCGCTAGTGAGTTAAGCGACAAGTTGTCTTCGGACTGCCGAAAGGCTTGCTCGTGAAAGGGTTAAACATACGTGTTTGGAGCATGCTAAGGTAGAAGTCGATGGCCGAACGACCTATTTAGCGAGGCCTTTGCACTTTCTCCTAATTAAAACGTCCATGTACCTCCTGATCGACAAAAATCGAAAGTGTGACAGGTTTACGGCGGCTCTGTGACAACTTTGTTAGCCGTAAAAACGGTTTATATACTCGTTTCTCTAGGATCCATGGCGAGAAAAAGGGGGCCAAAAATCGTGATACATTCTCTGCTCTCGAGGCGACGTAAATCATTCTGATGTAACACGTGTGACGAAAGAACTACGAATTCGTATCTTCGATTTTATGCCACCGTTAAGAGATTACTTTTTCACTTAGGCGAAGATTAAATAGCATGAACGACGCATAAACGTCTCATTCGTTGCGCGACCACACGAATGCTCAGCCAATTTCGAAACGAAAGATTACGAATCTATTTAGAACACGCATGCAAACTCTGTCTTTTTAGCTATTCGTGGTCTTCGTTTTTTCGAAGCGTTTGAAAAGGAATATTTTTGTATCCTCGCGTAATCTCGAGTAACAGAGATCGAATCTCTACTCCTTATTTCAATTCTAAAATGCTATTCATGCTACAGGGAGACATGCTAACTGTTTCGAAGAAGCGTATGAACCTGGCTTTTTATAATTTTTATTTTTTCCAGGAATTTAAAACCTAACCTATAAAAAGACATACCAATTCTACCTTCCATTTAGTCTCTTACAATCTTTCCTTCCTAAAGCATCTGAGAAATATATATTTCTGTAGCCCCACATAATATCGCGTAGCTTGAATGGTTATCACACGTTATTCTCCGTACAATACGAAAATAGAAAACACGTGTACTCTTAAATTCTGCGAATAGCGTAAAAGTCAGAACGCAAATTGCTTAAAGATGTCTGTCAGATAGCGTGGCAAATAAGCACCAGGAGGAACGGATTGCAGAAAAGTTATCTCGAATCGAAGAAACTAGAGCCGTGCGAGGAGAAGTCCCACTTTTACAATTGTACTTACACGCGTTACCCTGTTGGGTCTCCGTAATAACCTAGAAGCGTTCAAGTATCTGCACCCCCATTACGTGGGTATCCTAACGGCCGATATCGGAACGATTATCCGGCTTCCATTTTCGAGCCGTTTACGTGGAAGCTGGTCGCGCCTCGGGAACGCCTGTCACGTGGGCCTTATCAGCTTCTGCTACGTATGTAACGTGGAACGGCCGCGATATCGTCCTCGAGGACGTTGCATAAAACGACGCGGAGGCATCGACTCGGTATACAGTGCGTGCCGCTTTTACGGAGTGGGAGAAGCACACCAGTCAAACTGGTATCATTGTTCCTGGCGTGCAACGACGCATAGGAGTGCACCCGATGCGCCGTGCAGACAGTTCGAGGTTACAACTCGGAGAACGCGTGGAGTTTGTTGACCGATTTTTCCTTCTTTTACTTTTATCTCCTGTCATCTTCTCTTATCATTTTCCCCCCGTTTTCTGTTTTTGTTTGCTACTTTTATTTTCCGTTATTATCTTCTATTTTTACTTTCCGCCATTTTATCTTGTTACTTTTTATTTTTATTCTCTGTCGTTTCTTGTTACTACTTTTTATTTTTATTTTCCCTCGCCTTGTGTTATCATTTTCTAATTTTATTTTCCGCCAGTTTATGTTATTATTTTCTATTATTACCCTATCCTACTGGATGTAGAAAATAGCTGTACGCTATTAGAGATAAAGTAAATATATCTGAAGTATCGCGATACTCGTAATGTAAGGTGTTTATGTAAGGTGTACATAGTCGAGAGTAGTTACAGTAATTGTGTTATTATTTTATTATATTAGACATGGAAAATAATTGGGAATGTTTAGAAGAGAATTGTTTCTTTAATCTACTCGTCGACAATGTGTATTTAAATATGGCGTACATGAAATTAATTATTGCGATTATTTTATTCTGCTAGCTGTACACAATAATTCCGTATATTTTGGAGTATCGTTTGATTTTAATACTACAACTACCAATCCACGACAACTGTCCGAATATAATACTAACGATTAAACCATTTCGGTGTCCGTAATTAGGTATACGTAATTACATAAATTTTATCTGGATAAAAGCCAATGTTAATTTTGCCGAAAGCAGCTGCATATCCTCAACAATCGGAAGAATAAAAAGTTTAGCAATTCCAGGTCTAATCTCCTCTTTCGAGTCAATTAAAATGATTTCCAATGGACATTCGCGCGCAATGGACATTGATGGACATCGAGGTGCAGCAGCGACTATCAGAATCCTCTAATCAAAGTATTTCATACTTAAGATCGAGACGAAGAATCTCTCGATATAAAACACGACTCGCAGGATACAACGTAGTTACATTCCCAGATAAAGTATCACGTTAATTTACATGCAAAACAAAACTCCGATGGATGCAAGTATAACGAGTATGAGAAACGAGAAGTTAGTCTCTCGAGACGAAATTAATCTGTCTCTGTTCGAGGTTACCTAGGCATTCGAATTCGTTAGAATATTATTGCGTCGTTATACCGCGGGCCCGTGGAAAGCGTGGAAGATAACTGGACTCGGCAAGGGAACCAGTAAATGGATGAAATAATGATGGAATCTTAATCAGGGCCTTTCGAGGTAAAGTAAATCTCAATTTAAAAACTCTCGTTTCCCCTTAAGTGTTCGTTCCACTTAAGTCTCGCCGGCCTGACTAATTTCACCAGGCTCGAAACGAATGGCACCTGGAAAATGGTAAACGGCGCCCTTCCCGGAGAAAAAGTGGCAACTTCGCGGAAATTAAAAAGCTAGAGATAACGAGGCCATAAACCAGTCCGATAAGGCGTTTAAATTTGCCGCGAATAAATGGACTCGGGCGAAAATGCGTACGTATAGGTGTCGCGAAGCAGGCCGCCGCGAATAAATCCCAGTAAATACGTGTCCGTGGTGTCCATTTAATAAAACCGCGCCGCCATTTTATCGGAACGCTCGACCTCTGATGCAACTCACTCGCAAAACCTCAGGAAACCGGTATAGCTATGGTATACGCGTTAATTCGCAGAAAAATCCAGAGATTCCTAAGAGAAATTAGAGAAAACGATCGACGATTTATCGAAATAAATTCAGAGAGGACAAATTAGAAGAAAATATAACAGAATTTCATTGTACTCTCGTTTTCGTCCCAATTTCCCAAAGTCTACCCTACAACTAGAAATATTTAGCATACCTCACGCCACCAATTTAAGTCCCATTATATCTCTTCAAAGCCAAGGCGCCACCTATGCCTATCACGAAGCCTCGTGGAACCTGCGAACGTGCAAATCTGACCAATCGTCGTTCACGTTTTCGTAAATGCAACGAAGAACGGAATAAGCTGAGACAAGGGTCTCCATAAACTCGAAGCATCAACATGGAAGACGCAGAAGAAGTACGAAGACACGGTAGCAGGCTTGGATGCAAAAGTGAAAGCAGAAGCGAGTCTCGTAACCGAGATTTTCGCGTGTCGTGTTCTTGGTTATCGGAATCCCGTAAAAGGCACCCCGAAAAAGGGAAGGTACACGCGTAGAAGAAGGTGTAACGCGGAATCATACATCACCGTGCTCGTGATTAGTTAATAACATCGTATTCGTTATAAATGATCGGCAACGCGGCTGGTAATTAGACCTTAGGCCAGCGGTTCGATGATTGATACGGCCGAGAGAGATTTACAAGTACAAATACGCGAATCAGCCGACTCGATAACGGCCTCGTGGGCCCGTGGAACACCGGTTCCCCGATGATGACGCTGCAATGGCGGCTACCGGTCTACCACCATGTTTTCCCCGGATTATTCGTCTCATCCACGGTTGTATAATTACGGAGAAAGTACGAGAAGCGAAGTCGATCTCTGTCGGATCCCTGTTGGCTCTGCTATGCATCCACGGATTGCGCAACGCGTCGTGCAGCGCGATCTCGCGGGCTGCTAGATGGATGAACGCACGACAACGTGTATGCTTAATGCGGTGAAATATACTTTTCCGTTTAGAACGAATGAACGCGAAAATCCATTAGTCGGACTGTCGACAAGCCGCGAAGACGGATCGCTCGAATTACGATGTAATTGAATCGAGACATACCCCAGACGATGTCTCTTTGACCTGGATGGATACCAACGATATCGCGATGCAAAAGCGTGAAATTGACAGACGAGCTTGAACATCGGTGAATTTTTATTCCGTCATTCAATGTACCCACGAGGGATCTTTGAAGACGCTGTTTGAAAGATTAAAGGGTAACGTTGAATTTGTTTTTGTTATACCATCAACGAGTTTATTTGGGAGAATTAAATTCTCTGTTGCGAGGAATATCGTTATCCTGTTCTGTTTTAATCTTGGAGTGATGACATACGTCAAATTTACTTCGTATTGCTAAAATAGTAGCGAGTTGACATTAAATCGACTCCGTATCGCTACAATAGTAGCAACTTGACATCAAATTGATTCCGTATCGCTACAATAGTAATAATTTGACGTCAAATTGACTTCGTATCGTCAGTGGTGACATGACGAGAATAACAAATAACAATGTCTCGATACCAATAGAATATACCTCAACCTAAGGCTACGTCAAATTGACGTGTCACTGCTAGCGATACAGTGTCAATTCAATTTCGAGTCACCGTTATTGATACATAGTCATATAATGTCACGTTACTACTAGTGCTATGAAAGTAGTGGCACCACTTAGAAGTTTATAAAGATATTTAAAAAAGACACGAGACGCGAGGCGTGTGTTTCACCCGTGATAATCCTTACAGCTAAAGATGAACGAAGCACGATTGTCGAACCGAGATGCTAGATTCTGTAAAACCCTTTGGAAACACCAAAAATCGCGGAGCAATCTTAAGTATGGATTCTAAATAGCTCCTTTCATCCAAGCTACCAGAGATCTTTTGAATCCGATGAAAATCGCGCGAACAATGCGGAACCTCTGAACGATAGCGCGTCAAGGATGAACGTGTCAACATTGGTACGAGAACGATTCCAAACCTTCGGATTCCGACCTTTCCCTGCACGGTCCACGAACTGTTCGAAATTATCATCGGTTATCCGCGTATGCAGTTCGATCGTTGATTTCCAAGATCCATCGATCCTCTCCGAGATACCAAGGTTGAAAGAAGCCTCGAAGGACGTATGATAATCGGCTGTCGGGCAGAAAGGAAGCCCGAAAGACGTCTGACAGAGGGATCTCGGACGAAATCCGGTTTGGAAAAGGGGCAATCGCTCGGGACCGCCTATGTTCCTCTAAAAAGCTATTTTCAGGCCTACCATAATTATAGACCGTCTGCATCCTCGACGAGGCAAGAAGAATGTGTGCCAAATTCCTCGCGGCAGAATCTGTGAAAAACCCGTAAGTCACGCCGTATAAATCTTGGCAGAAGGTTGGAGGGAACTCCAAGGAAACCTCGAGGAACAGCTGGGATTTATCTAACCGACCTGGACCACGTCGAAATTTATCGGATTTATCCGACGTCCGACTTTTTCCCCTCCTGACTCGCCTCTCGGATATTTAGAAGAGTTACGAGGCTAAACGAATACGAATAAGGATACGACTCCGCTTTGGGCTGGTTCTCAAACAACGCTGAGGCCGACAGCTTTCTCGCCTGTTCCCGATGTCCCTGTCTGCTATTATATCACACTATTAGGGTTACGGTAAATCCTTGGATTAGGCGTCTTTGAGAACAGGGTGGTACGCGTGGCCGATGGCGCGATAAAGTAGGATCGTTTTGAGCGGAGATCGCAGTCTCGTAATTGGGAACGATCGCTGTTGGAGGAGAAATAAATTACGTTTGTAAATCGAGCACTATAAATTCGGATGAAACAAAGTTTACGAGGAGAACGCTTAGAAAATGTGGAATACTGCTCTTTTTTTCGTTTATTCCCTGGTTCGAATAGAATATTTATTAAGGTAAGTCGCTTTCACATAAATTTAAGCTTCTCGCGCTGTCTATGGTCCTTTGGACGTGATCTTTCGGGAATTGTGTGAAATTAAATTTTGTACATCGTTTGCCGATTTTGTTTATCACCGTGTTGACTCGTTATTGACATTCAAATGACTCCGTCTCGTTAAATAAATAAATAAATAAATAAATAAATAAATGATAAGTGTAAATATCTTTGGACTATGAATTTTCTGATCGGAAAAAGAAAATCGTATATTGCAAGTGAAGATGGAATAGAGTTAATTTAGGATAAAATTCAGGATGAACAAATACCAGGGATACTTAACGCTAAATCCACCACGACCGGTCAAATAACCGGTAGATGAAAAAATGGAAGAAGATCCTTAAAAAAAATATGCGAAAAGGAAAATGAAAAATTAATTTATATGCATATCGGAAGAAAAATCGTGGAAGCAAATAATCAAAGCGATAACGTTGAGTACGGAATTTTTAATGAAAATTTGGAATTACTCGCTTAAATCATGGTAGGTTTAGTGTTGGAAAATATTTGACAATGCTCCATTTAAACAATTTTTTCTTTTTCAATTCGATGCTTTCGATGGAATATTTATTAACCTATATAAATCTAAGCTTCTTTCCCCCTTATGGTCCCTTAGACGTAATCTTTCCAGAATCGTGTGAAATTAAATACACGGTTTATTTATTTATTTATTTACTTATTTATTATTTATCGCCGTATTAATTTATTATACGATAAAAGGCTCCAGCTCGTTAAATAAATAAATAAATAAACAGCAAGTGCAAATATCTTTAGATTAATAATTCTCCGATTGGAGGAGATAAATCGTACAACGCGATCAAGGCTGGAATAAAGTTAATTTACGATAAAATTCGAGACGAGCGAGTACTAAGAATGAGAGGGAAATAATGGGCCCGATTAGGAAGAGCCGAGTGATTCAGCCAAGCGTTTCGAAGGCTGATTAACTTTTTGAAACGTTCGATCGGGCATTTTACCCGCGGTTTTCTGCCATTCTTCTACGTTCGACGGACAACTCGAATGTAATCCTTCAAATTGCCGGGTTTATAGTGGCGTCGTAAATCTACCGCGCGATTTAGAATACTCCACGCGATTCGTCGTGAGTATCGGGCCATGGTAGCCGGGGAGCTATGCAGCAGAAATAAAAGCAGCAAGGGGAATGTCGGTAAATCGTCGTAAATTTCATGGTTGTAAATGCCATTCAAGCATCTCCGTTTATACTTCCCTCGCTGTACGGTTTGCACGCGGCGCGCGTCGATAAGTTGCAAAACTCTTTCGCCACGGTACTCCATCGGGATATTCTTTTAAACCCCTCATAATTCCATGCCTCGATAACAAAATCGAGCTCGATAAAATCCTTAGAAAATCCTTAGAAAATCCTTAGAATATCCGTATAAGATCCTCTGGCGTTACGGAATCTCGATAATAGTAGAAAAATAAGAATTTCTCGTTTTCCAGTAGAGTGGTTACCCTCGGCCGCCATTTGTTTCAATAGCGTAACTTAAATAAGGAACAAGTGACAATAACTGTATTAAAAATAAAATCCACACGCGAAGAATAAAATATTTCTATTCCTTAATTTCCCACGCGAACGCGTGATTTTCATTTTGTTTTATCGTAAAGAGCATCGACGAGCTTAAAAAAATGAAAAGGAAAGGTTCGAGTTCCTATTTCTTTATAGCGCAAAAATCTTCGAGTACAAAGGGTGTTAAAGTCCGATTCTCTAATGGAATATATTTTATTTCGCAAATTTGGCGAAATCAAGAAGTATTTGAGAAATAATTTTGCAAATGAACGAAATAAAGCTTAAAATTTGGATATTTTTGAAATTATACGTTCTCCATTGTTTGTTTTAGGTTGGACCACGGGACGAATGCGGGAATTCTCTTAGGAAGTTCATTAGCCACGAGAATCGCACGTTATCGGATCAGCTGTTCGAAGTAGAGCTCGCGCTTCATCTTTCCGCGAATCGAAAGACTCGTTCGACGTTCTCTAAAAGAGCTGCAATGTCCATCCATAAGCCTGGATGGCACGCATGGCATCGAGTCGAAAAGGGCATAGACACGGGGCCGCATTTCTGCGATCGGTCACCAATAAATATCGATCTTTCATTTGCGAGGTAACGTTCTGTGTAGCTGGATCGCCTTATGCAGACAAAAGGCACGTGTACACAACGGCGATTTACCGTGGCCGGTGGCAAAAAATGGTCAAAGTCGTGGATCGATCCCGGAAAGATCCGTTCTTTATACCGTTTAACCGTGAAACCAATTAACCTTTCGATGTTACTCGCGTATACTGCGTTTGCATATCGCTGTTTCCCACGAGCACAATGGAGGAAGAGGAAGAAGGCTCGGAGATCCGATTGATGAGTTGAGAATGATAATAATTTTTCGTCCCTCGCGAAGAATATGAAAGAAAATCTTTTCCAGGAAATGGGGGAAAAAGAAATATCGAAATTTCTCCGTAACAATTTGATAATGCGATAAAGATAAGCGACGATCTATTTTTTATTATCACCTTTTTTATAAAAAAAAAATTTTTAAATATATTTAAATAATACATAATTAAATAAAATTATTAAAATATAATTAAAAAATTATTAAATAAGGAAAATGGATTAACACTAGATTTACGGAACCCGTGAATTTGACGGAAGGGTTGCTCCAATTATACGATGGTAACAGATTTAGTTAACTTATATTAAGACTGTTAATATAATATATAATTGTTTTTAAATTAAACTAATCGTTAAAAAAAAAGGCACGTGGTTTCCTTAGATATAGGTATACGGATATCGTAAATCTAGTGTTAAATAAGATTGCTAAACTAGCGCCCCACCACGATCCATATCTCCGAAAAATGTAAATATCGTATATATCGTTGAATTATTCTCGCACTCTATATAATCTTCGAATTTTCTTCTTACTACGCGTACCATAATTTAAAGATCTATTAAGAAATAAATAATTGAAGAAAATTATTTGCAAAAATTGGAAAAAAATTCGAGATATTTCGGTGCGAAATTTAGTCAAGGAGAATTGAGTAACAAAAATTTTCGATTTTTCACGAGATATATCGAATAAAGATTGATTTAAAAAGTAAATAGCCGAGGAAGAGTATGAAAATTCAAAGAACGAATAAAAGATTCGAAACATTCCTATCGCTTGAATACCTTATGCGTTAAACATAATACCCACAGGAAAATCAATGATCGGAAAATTGAACCATTTATAAATGAATCGAAAACGACCATTCATTCTAGCCCGAGATACAGTATGATACAATAAGATTTCATTTCTACCATCTTCATCCTAATGATCATCAATCAAACACAATCCAGCAGGTATAGCATCATGGATCAGGCACAGTAAGACGAATCTGACTAAAAGTAATTATGTTTCCAAGCTAATTGTAAGTAGAAACTGCCGTTTCATATAAAGGTAATTATCACGCGTGTACAGGGTGCCTCGGAAATAACGAACAACTAAATTATTATATCTCAGCACACGAAGAGAGGAAGCCCAGAAGTAGTTCGTGCACAGACCTAAACTCATAGTCATCCTTTCAACACCAGCGACGATAATTCGAATATTCATTAAACACGAATAAAATACTTCTATCCGAATATCGAAGGTTTGAAGTACCTGTTTGAGGTACCACGTGGGAAACACGTGATTGAGGAAGAGAGCCTGAGTATGAAAGAAGACGGAGTATAAGATTTAAATAAGGGTGCAAGGACGCGGAGAGACAGGATACAAAAGACCAAAGTGCAGAGTTTAGGGAGTATGAAAGTGTTGTGACATGTCAGTGAGTTACCAGAGTGGCAATATGTATCAGAGAGATGTTTAAGAGATAGAGTTAGGGAGTAGAACCAATCTTACTTTATTTGTTATTCGTTGTCTTTGAAATACATAATAATTATTAGTCATCGATAATGCTGTGTGTGAGAGAATTTATATACCTATTAAATCCTGTGTATGTATCCCTCCCCTTCAGCCCTATAGTAGTAATATAATAATCGCTTAAGCTACACCTAAAACAGTCAACCTAACTGCACAATAGACTCTATCGAGTCCCGGATCAAATTCTCCAGGTCCAATCGTGCCATTCGATGTCACGGTGCTCTACCGATTAACCTCTGCAACGAAGATTAAAAAGCCGAAGGAAAAGAGCACGCTCAGTGGTGTCGCGGGGCAAGAAGATATCCACGGGAATTTAGTAGGAATATCCCGTGGCCACCAGCGGCGCGTACACCGATTCTAAATGCAGCCACCTCGGGATACCCCTTGCTGGCAGGATCTAGCCAAACGTGTTCTGCGGCCACGAAGAGAGAAGATTGGCCGTCAGTCACTGCGGCCAAGCATTCTGGCCGATCCAGGATCCTCCGTGATAACCGAGACGATCCCGATCGCTTTTCCCCTCCTGTCCAATGAATCATTGTCTCCGATACCGAATAGGCTCTGTACAGAGAATAGCTCTTCCACCTAGAGTTTTGACAGGCTACGGAACTCGATAATGGTACCGACAGGAATTTTTGAGCCATTAGACAGACGCCTTCCTATTTATTTCTGTCTTTCTCTTTTCATCTTTGACGATCGGATCTATTTTGACGATCCATCTCGTGAAAATGGATAGCCGGATAGGTACGAAAATGATCATCTTCGAGAGAAAATTCGTCGCAATGAGTTTGAAATTTTGAAATTTTGAAATTTAGCGAATACTTGTCAGTTCCCAGGGTGTTAATCGAAATCTTGGATTTTTTCGAACGAATATCGATATTATTGCGAGGAAATAATTAGTCGATACGTGATGCGAATCTTCAAGTAGATAACGAAATTCGGACCTGGGTGAAAATGGACCATAAGTCTGCCATTAGAGGATTATAAATGAAATTGAAACATTTGATATGCACCTTCAAGCTAAACTAATTTTACTATGTAACTTTCTGGAGAATTTAAAGATTTCGAGAGGAAATCTGTCATGAAGAGGATTATAAATGAAATTGAAACACTGGTAGGCACCTTGAAGCTAAACTAATTTTACTATGTAACTTTCTAGAGCGTTCAAAGATTTCGAGATTTTTAATAACAACGACGTTTAATATCGATCTTATGTAATTAGGTATATAATGCGCTACAGTGTATAATTTTCCGATATTACAGCGTAAGCGTCCGAGTTTTATGGTTAATATTTTAAACGAATATCGTAGAATTTTATGTAAGAGTAAGGTAATGTATGTAATTTTATAATATCGTATATAGTAAGCACGAAAGTTTTATAGTCCCTTCTGACTCGTAAATTGATATAATTGCCAAGGCTCTTTGTAAATCAAATTAACCGTTTGATATTAATATTATCGATGACTTTCTGTTTGCATGATGCAGACATGAGCTGCAGCCGCAAAGACAAGAGCATTATCCCTTCGACAACTGCGTAAACCAGCAATTACAGGTGTAATTATCCCTACACCCTTCATTAGCCGGTATATTGATATATTGCGCGGCTGACACTCGGAACAGCCCACCTAAACCCTTGAATTATTAGCCAATTCCGGGTTTAGACCCCTTGCTCTTCCAACCGCACGCCATCGCGATTTAAAAATACCCTTTTACCTCTTTTTACCGTATCTTCCACCGTGTATAGTTAGGGGAATCGAAATTGCGCAAAACGACCTAACATAAATTTTTGAAAGCTAATTTTTAATGGAAAATCCTTGGAGATCGCAAGATAGCTTCTATTCCTATTACATAGATGCAACATGCAATGCATTTGCAATGCAACTGATAATGCAATTTTTCAATCTCTAACGCATATATTCCTAAATCATTGACACGAACGTTAACGCTAAATGTACTAACCTATAATATATGCATGTAGCCACGTGTAATTACCTATTTCAACAATGGATAGCAATAATTCTGCTAAAAAGAGTTGCACACACGCAATAAATGTAAAGGCAAAGAGATTGACATCCGCCATTTTGACGGTTTCGACAGTTCCAAAGTTATGGGATGAATATTTAGAAGCGGATCGAAGGTAAGAATAGAAAATTGGTGAAAATTTACTCACGTTATCAGCAGAGTTGACGTCGGGTTCCCGAAGCAGCAGAGTTTCGCAGACATCGACGTGGCCGGCTGCTGCTGCCAATAAGAGTGGGCTTCTGCCATTCTGTGAACGGAAAGAAATATTTCCAGTTAATCGTCTACTCGCGGGAAAATTTATTTCGAGAATACCACGTGTTAACGAAGCGTAATGGGGAGAGATGGGACTCAAAGGGAACTCACAATCGGTAAAACGATTTCTCCGTTCTGTGTTTCCTCTTCTACGGTCGGTACGATACTGCGTGCTCGTTCTTGCTTCGGGACGTTCGCGGTCGTTCTCTGTTTACGCGAAAATCAAATAGCCCGTTGCCTCGTCCAAGGTCCGAAACCTCTGGCTACACTCGTTAACACAACTTTGTTGTCGAAGATCGGAAATATCACGGGGAAATTCTGCGAATTATCGAAGCGAAGATTCGAAGAGAGAATATTGAGAGAAAAGGGAAAGCGCGAACTGCGCGGTGAAATTTCCCAAAGCATTCTTCGCCGCTCGTGATTCACGGGAGGATCAATTAGCAACGTAATTAATAGGTACCCGCATTTCAGTTTGTAACACACGCATTTCTCGTGTCGAATTAGCTGCTGCGATCAGACAGGACGCAGGCTTAATTAGCCGAACAGGGGTTCAAGCAACGCGACCCCATGCATCCTTGCGGCTCGCATAGCCACGTCCCTGGTCTTTCATTTGCCTTTTGTTAATTTTGCATTCATTTCTGCGCAGTGAAATTTTTTCACGCCGTAACGAAACGCCATCTTCTTGTAATTATTTTTCAAATTTTTGAGAAATCTTAATTAAGCTGCTTTTTAATTTTAATTGAATTTTAAGGAAATTTTAGACGAAGGGATGTACTATTTAAGACCTTCGATTGATTTTTCAATCCTTGGAAATATTGAAAACCTTAATAATCTTTTTCCCAATTTTCAATTCACTTTTTTTTTCGTTAGAATCCTCGCATAGGAACGTTAGAGTCAATATTTTTCCTGCAAAATAATACCTCGAGGCCCACCTGTCTTAAATCAGGGACTCTTCAAATTTTAAGTAAATTTTAGATAAAAAGATCTATTATTTAGGATCTTCGATTAATTTTTCAATGCTTGACTAAGAATATAAAATATTCGAAATATTGGAAACCTTGATAATCTTTTTCCTAATTTTCAATCCATTTTTGCTTCGTTAGAATCCTCGCATAAGAACGTTAGAGTGAAAATAATATCTCGGGGCCCACCTGTCTTAAATCAGGTACTCTTCAAATTTGAAGTAAATTTTAAAGAAAGAGATCTATTATTTAGGATCTTAGATTAATTTTTCAATCCTTGACTAAGAATATAAAATATTCGAAATATTGGAAACCTTGATAATCTTTTTCCTAATTTTCAATCCATTTTTGCTTCGTTAGAATCCTCGCATAAGAACGTTAGAGAGAAAATAATATCTCGGGGTCTACCTGTCTTAAATCAGGTACTCTTCAAATTTAAAGTAAATTTTAAATAGAATGAAGGAAAAAGGCAAAGAAAAGGTCTAACGGATAGAAATATTATCTAGATCTATTATCTAATTGCAAGATCCTCGACTAATTCTTAAAACTCTGGAGTAAAAATATCGTACGTGCACAATATTCGAAAGCTTAATAGTCTTTTTCTTAATTTTCAATAGACTTTTGCTTTATTAGACCTGGGATAGGAATGTTACCGTACGGCAGCGTGCAAAAGTAACAATGAAATCGCAGTTCTAGTGGTCGTTAAATACTAAACACGGTTTAATGTTAGGCTTAAATACTAGACACATTAGTACTACTATCCGCCTCTTCCTGTCCGATGTTAAAGACATAGGTTACGCAAATTTAACAAATGGCAATATACATCATTTTGACACGGCGAGTAACCTATGTTCGGATTTCCTGTAAGGTTGTGGCTGGTTGCCTCGGGTAATAGAGCGCACTAGCTCCACGTGTTAATGAAGAAGTATATCTTATCCACGCAACCCTAGATGCAGGGAGCGTAATATATCAAATAGTAAATAGTTGAGAATATGAATCAACCGAGTTGGACGTGTGAGCAGCATAAATTTCATTTGAACCAACATTGTGATGCCGTGAAATCGCTCGATTCGTTCGTTTTCAGCAAAAACCGACCATAAGCGACGTTAGGCGTTCATTTTATTTCCAGATTTTATTGCGATGTAAAAAATCAAATATTCCCGCGAGACACGTAAAAGAATAAGAAAATGAAGAGGGGAAGAATTAAATGGAAGGAAAATAGCAGATATAATGAATGAAAAATAAATCGAGAATAAATAGCAGAATAGGAGAAAAATAAATAGATTACACGGAACAGGGAATTATTTTATAATACCACGTATATAGTATATGAGAAATAAAATAAAACAACAGAATGAAATGTGTAATTTAAATGAAATGAATAATAAAAGACGCAGAACGCAAAAATAGATAGTATCGGGAAATAAGAGCGAATAAAATTACGAAAGGCGACTCTCGGTCGCCATTCATGTTAATGCCATAACGCGAATGTCGAATGAGAGATGACAAACAAATTGATATTACTGAAAATAATTACACGTGAAATATTCGAATGAAATATTTCTATTGCCCAATTTATCGTGAAGAAACGTGGCTTCCTTTAATTTTGCTACAAAAAGTATCGTCGAATTTACAAAAGAAGAGCG
>NW_016908641.1:257385-290121 GCF_001483705.2 Eufriesea mexicana | reverse complement strand
CGTCGAGTTATCAGTTACCTGTAATCAGTTATCTATAACGAAAAATTCCTCGAGTGTATAAGATTAACAACAAAAAAGGGGAATAACTCTTCAAAATCCAAGCATTTATAAAACCAACTCGAGTAATGTAAAAATACCCGAAAAATTGGGGGAACCCAATTTTATTTGGAACGAGAACTATTAAAAAGGGGAAAAAAGAGCGTGCTTCTAATAGAAAAATAAACGAACTTCACAATACCCGCTCTTATCGATGCTCTTGTGAGACAAACTCGAGTAATTTAAAAATACTTTAAGAATTCGACGGACGTGATTTTATCTGGAACGAAAACTATTAAAGAAAGGGAAAAAGAGCGTGTTTCTAATAGAAAAATAAACAAAATTCAAAATTCCCGCTCTTATCGACGCTCCTATAAGACAAACTCGAGTAATTTAAAAATACCCGAAGAATTCGACAAACGTGATTTTATCTGAAACGGGAACTGTTAAAAAGGGGGGAAAAGAATGTCCTTCTAATAGAAAAATAAAAGATAGTGCAAATACCCGCTCTTATCGATGCTCTTATAAAAAAAACTGGAGTAATTTGAGAATACTCGAAGAATTCGATGAACGCGATTTTATCTGGAACGAGGACTATCTTCCTTCGCCTTCGATCTGCTTATCGATCGCTATAATTTCAATTATTCCGCGCATTCTCCGATCAGATGTATCGCGATGGACTCGTCGGCCGTTCGCATAATAAAGCACTTTAGCTCGGACAACGCCGCTGGCCGAGGTGAAAAAAGGCTGCACGACGATTAATTTCATCGGCGCAATTAAGGAGGAAGTAATTGTAACGAATGCACGGATAATCGGGCAACGATGCCCCGCGGGCCGCGAGCCGATCTTTTGACAAATGCACACCGAACACGCTTCTCCGTATTCCCACCGACGGCCGCTGTCACAACGCGCATGCAAATATGTAGCGTAATTAATGCACTACATTCCCGTGCTCGTATATCTTTAACGAGCATCTCGCACGATCAATCTACGACTTTGGTATAATTAAAAAATAGAAAGCGACGCGAGGATGCACCGAAAGTGAATTTTCTAGTAACTTTTCCGATTAATCTGGGGCTGAGTGTTACCTTCCATTGTTATCTCGATAGATTTATTTCGCATTTGTTTACCTATGCTTTATGGATTTATTTAGTAAATATCCATTGTTTATAATAATTTTCGAGAGATTTAATTTACGAATGGTGATGAATATAATAATTAAAAAATGGACAGAGACGCGGGAATGCACCGAAAGCGAATTTTCTAGTAACTTTTCCGATTAATCTAGGGTTGAGTGTCACTTTCGATTGTTATGACCATAGGTTTATTTTGCATTTATTTACCTATGCTTTGTGGATTTATTTAACAAATATTCAGTGTTTGCGATATATTTCGAAAGATTTAATTTACAAATGGTGATGAATATAATAATTAAAAAACAGAAAACGACGATGATGTATCGAAAATGAATTCGTTAGTAACATTTCTATTACTGTGTTCCCATCGATCGTGATATCGATGCCTACGATTTATTTACTATTTAATATTCACGATACTATTCGTGAGATTTAATTTACGAAGAATGATGAATGGTATAGTTAAAAAATGAAAAGCGACAATGATGAACGGAAAGCCGACCTCTTTGGAGTCCAGACACTTGTTACTTTCGATTATGATCTCGATACCATGACTCGTTCCCTGAGCACATCGATAAATTTATTCAGTATTTATTCATCTTTTACACGTTTATAAAGCGTGTAATATTTATTATATTCTTCGCGAGATTTAATTCACGACGAATGATGAATGAATTTCCAGAGTTTTATGCCACTCCAAGCGTACTTAACATACTCGGTGTTTGCCTTTCTTTCGTTTAAATGTTACATCGTTCTTCTCGATCATAATGATTTGTGCCACCTTATTAATATCGCGAGTTATAATACATATTACAAGTAAATTATTAATCTTAATAACGGATCTGCATACGACTCGCGTATACTGGAAATCGGCCTGCAGAGGACGCACAAGAAATTTTTATCGCGAAAAGAAGCAATGTAAAATAACAAAAAAAGAACAGATCGAGAGATCGATTTCCTTGATAACGAGATTTACAGTTTCATCTTATATCGTGTATAAAATTACACAGAAAATATCTGACCGGCTCTACGTCATATATCATGTAATTATACATGTTTCTACGCAACAATTAATTTCATATTAAACCTTTAAAATTCGTAACAGCGATGCTTTTCAATTTTCCAATTTAACCTACTCGAAATTTGTATAAATCTCTACAAAATGGCAGGCAATAATTTAGAGTTAACAAGTAAATCCTGTAAGTTAGACTAATCGATACAAAATGGATTTACAAAAATGGAAAGAATCGAGAGAATTTATTACGAATAACAACCAAGACATAACCTAAAAATCGATTCACCGTTTCCAGAAACAGCGGTATGGTTTTTAGCGGCCCGTCCGATACCTCGGTGGAAAAAATTGAATGATCGTTTAGGAGGCAATGTGGTGGTGTACTGTAAAGGGAAGAATGACAGGAAAAAACACTCACCTCGTCCGGCAATGGTTTAATATCTTCGTCAAGGAGTCGCGCAACTCGCGCTACGTCGCCACGTGCGGCCGCCTCGCGTAACTTTTCTGCCATTCCAGCCACGCATCTGCAAAAGAAGAGGAAACGGACGGTCATTAGCGGAATTCGTTTTAAGCTCGGTGCTTTTCATGCAACTCGTGCAGATTATTACGTCAGATATGCCGGGTTTCTTTCGAAACGGGATCATCGAATCGGCCGACCATCTTGTTTTTCTCCCTTCCATCGAATCCATCCCGTTCGAAGGAACCCCGTTCTCATCCTGGATAACGACCACGGGAAGTTACCACCAGAAGAACGCGACGTTGCAGCCTTTAAATGGCGAATTTTCTTACCCTTAACCTCTTAGGCACGGCTGAATTTTACGCGGTGCTGTTTCTCTGTACGGTGAATTACGCGTAAACGATACAGCACTGCAACGTGTGACAGACGATACTGTCTTAAAAAATTATACAGATACGAATCGGTATGTTAAAAAGAGCATCTAGTATAGTAAGAGCAAATGGTATATTTATTTAAATGAAAAGCAACGATTCAAAACTGACACTGGCGTATCAAAAACAAAGACTGTATATTCTCTATATATTGTTAGTACCATTATAAAACGTTGTGAAGGCAAACAAAGCACGAAACGAAAGATATGGAAATAATCATTTAATTCAAATGTAGGTGGCGCGTCGATCGGAAAGATGGCATCCGTGAAAGCCACTATAGGTGGCGCACCGTGTCTACGAGGTTAAATTGGCAGCGATTTTTCGTGGAAAAAACTGAAGAAATTAATGGTGTGAACTGGTTCCTTAGTCATCGAATATGCATCCGAACTTAATTATCGCTTGGTTGCATTCGCGAATCTCGCGGTTGCTTTTTCAGTAAACGCGCCCTTGCCGCGTTTTATCGCTATGCACGATTCGAAGCTTGTAACAGATAAACCTGGGAATTCAAGTTTCCGCCGGATGTCAACCGGTTAAGAACATTACGCTCGCTGAAAGATAGGAGAGGGGTGGAAGGGAAGAGGGGGATTTCTGGGAATTCGAACTGTGGCAAAAATTACTGGCACTTTCATTGCGGCAATTAAGGAACAGGAAATCGGACGTCTAGGATCATCTTCAAAATAAATCTCGTAAACGGTGTTGTAAAATCAATTTACCCAGCGTGGATACGATCTGTATCAAGGCTCGTCGACAACTAGCAGGCTGTGTAAAATATATGGAAGAGGAGAAATAATTTTGAGCGATCGAAATTATCCTCTTATTCCGATTAATGTATATAATACGTATAATCGCCGTGCGATTAATAAATATTTATCCTCGAACGTAATCAAACAATCGCTCTAACCAGCTATAACTATTCGCAGTGTTATATAGATCCAATTACGACGATAAGAACGGGAATAAACTTCCGCCCATTAATTCCTTTTTGCCGGGTACCACGTCGTTCCGGTACCACGTACGTATCGCTTAAGCACGATTTGCAATATCCAATATGGCGGACGGGTACTATACTTCGAAGATTTGTTCGTTAAGCTACGCAACCTTGGTAGAACTCCTGACATCGTTGGAAAAATTTCTAGTCTTCTTCTTAGACCGTGGCAGATCTACCGGAAACCACAGCCGCCACAGCTGGCAGATATAAAGAGTTTAAAACCGAGATCGAAGAAAAATCGAAGCACGAATCGATTGGTACAAAAAGAATAAACTCGCAAGAAGTAAATCGAGTTCTTCCATTCGAACGACTATTCGTTCTCTGTTTTTAAGTAATACATGGGATCTAGCATACGATGGTGATATCTTTGAAGATTAAAAAGTCAGATGAACAATTTAGGAGACCTTGTTTGGAGAGCACACTAGCGAGAAAATGATGAGTAAATTAGAAAAGCGTGGTTCGACGAGAGACTGAAAAAGGAGATTCCTCAAAGTCTATTTTTGAAATTTCTCAAAGTCTAATTTTGAAATTTTGAAACAGTTAGAGCAGGGGTCATTGAGATTTAGGCACGATGCACAACAAAACTTGTAAATCTTGCTCGCAGTCATTCCAAGCACGACATCCTCGGCATGGTAGGAAGAAATGCACGCCTCTGATCAAATTAATATTACACGTGGAAACGCATTCATAATCTACGCGGTCAGATCTTCATTAAAAGGGCGGAAAGGGTGTGACAACGACGAAAAAGACGCGTATCCTCTATAAAGGGAACAATGATACACGCCGCTATTGTTTTCGGAGACAATGGACGCGTCGGGTTCGTGAGTCGAAAGAAAAAGTACTCTGTGGATGATGCCGAGTTTCTGAGTCACTCCTGTGCTCGCAACGATATTAAATGACTCGTGCACGTGTTCTAATTTTCGCCAACTAATTTCGCGGTCGTTAAAATAATTTATTTTCAATTTTTTTAGTCAGATCACCAGCTAAGTGATCTAGGTGATCATCCTGCCTTGCAACGATTGCAAAAGATACTGCAAATAAATAAAAAATTCGTGACTTGCGTTATAATAAATCGTATGCTTGGAACGATGGTGTCAGGTATGTTGCAGGCCAATAGTGATTTTTAGGTCTCGTCTTCCCTATTGGGACAGCCATGTTTCGGATTTTAATTTATAAGAACCCTATGTTTTCTAGAAACTCTAAGTTTTAGTACGGAAGCCATTATTGTAACTCACAAAGACACGCACATTTATATCTGTATAAGTATATTTGTATCTTTCATTGATAATAAATTTTATATATTAATGTAGAAATGCTAGGATCTGAGAATGAATGCAAGGGAACACTTGGGTCTACCTAGCTGATAATGGACAATAAACAACAGCTTAGGGTTCAGGCCGAATGTTCAGGGTGACATCTGGAATGCACGTGGAAGGATGAGTGACCGCGTGCAAGGATCGTATAAACGGGATATTTATGAGTGTATCGAGTGCGAACAAGGAGCGAAAGTTAGGAATGCATCTGAGTGTTTGGAGTACCTGGCCCACGGAGGACCAGGTCATGAGGGAGACGAGTGAAGAAAAAGAAAGTATGCGTAGAGAAGAGTAGAGAGAGTAGATTTTTAACCCTTTGCACTCGAGAGGAGACCTTCAGTTACCATTGCATAAAATTTGCAAGATCGATATTAATTAATATATCAAATTTAATGTAATGTAACAGTGTGCGAAGTATCGAAGTCAAATAATTCTACAATTCTATTATTACACAATTTTACTGCTCAAGAAAGTATCGTCAGTTTTTTAGTAGAGAATCTTTGAATTTCTACCCTTCTCTAGCCAAAAAATCGTCGAGTGCAAAGTGTTAAATAGGAGTGCAAGGACTGTCTTAGGATAGTCCTTTACGGAGCTTGAAGAAGAGTTGACGTGAGAGTCTAGTCTTTTAGTTTATACTTTACTAATAAGTCTCATTTAGCTTGGGATAAATATATATTAGAATAAAACATCTCTTATTTCTTATATTTGCCAATGAAATGTATCCCTATATTTCGTTGCTATACAATAGTGTATACGGATAGCTCCCTACGCATTTTAATAAACGCTGCAATTTCATTTGAGAAATTACAACAGTTTGAAATGTTCTACAATGTTAGTAAATTTCTCTTTTTCCCAAAGATTCCTTATCGTTTCAAATTACCATGCCTCGCAACGACGTTATAATAATCCATCCTCGGAGGCGGCCTTGTCTGTTCGACTGTGCATTAGCGACGAGTCTGTTGTGTCGCGGTAAATTATTTCACAATGTTGTCGATGCCACGATCTATTAAATTCTCGGCCATAAATTGAAATGAAATGTCTTGCAGATACACGCACACGATTGCGAGCAAGTGCATCGATGCAACGCGAAATTTTCAACGGACGACGTTGATTAATGATCCGCAGTTTCTCTCAGACAGACCAGACCGCACCGAGTGAGTATCTACTAGGAAAAGAAAAATTTCCTTCGATCTGTTTTAAAATCGGAGTAAATTAATAAGCAGGTGTACCCGCGTCGAATTGTCACGCGTTCGTCCCGTAATTAAATCCCTTGTACGCGATTTATACCGAACGTGTCTTGGCCCGATATCGATGATCGATCAATCATACCTCGTTAAACGATATTTGAGAAATCGACAGTGTTCGCGTATCGGAAGGTAATCTGCTGCTCTCTAATTCCGGCCTTCGAGTGAAACTCCTTGCTGGGGAAACAGAAAAATAGGTATTTCTCGTAAAAGATAGGCGTCAGGTCTTGGATAGAGCCGAAGAATTTGTGTTAACCAGTTAATCGAGTTGTTTGTCGATCGAAATCTCCCTCTGGAGTTAGGGATTAATGAAGACCAATTAATTGATTCGAGGCCTGGCTAATGTCAATGATAATGCATTTTTAACGCGAATGCAATTAACTCGGTTCCATTGATAACTCGAACGACAAGTGAGCCACTCTATCAGAGTTAAACGTTGTAGTAGACAGGATGGTAGACATCTAGATGGTACTCTGCTCCAATTAAGAGACTTTGTCTGCCACCATCATGCGTGCCACTATCGTTTGCTCGTAATCGCGCTGTAAATAGTTTGAGGGAAATCCCGTTTATGGCGAAACCACCGGTCCAAGGCTTCATTTTTCTGCTTACTGGGTATAAATCAAAGAGACCTGGCCAATCGACGAGTGCAGTTTACAGGGATATTCTGCCAACCCTGCAGCGATTTAATTATCGCGTATCCTTCCTTCGTCATCGCGATCAATAAAGGAGGAACGTCTTTCACCGAAGCAATCACCGTGTTCAACAACGTAGCATAATAACTTTGGGAAAAAAAAGACCGATTTATAATATATGGCACGAGTCTTGGGGCCTCGTGCCGGTCTGGCCGAAACGCGGTTGAAAAGCAGCCATTCGGGATCCATAATCATTTATCTCTATGTAAATAGAAAATTTGGATATTGAGAAATTTTTTGGTCGATTTTCAAACGACCCTAATTGCACTTTTCAACGCGAATTTTAATCGGTAATATCCTCTGAGTAATCCTGGTAAAGTTTACTTTCGTAATCGAAATTGCTGCGTCACCTTCGTTTTCCGACAATTGTGAGTTTTTCTAAAAGTTAGGCGTATAAATTGGCAAATTTATTGTTAATAACAAATAAAAATTGCTGATAACGAATTATTAAAAGCATAACTTTATAATAAAAACGAAAAATCTAGAAATTCTCGAGTATCGTAGAAGACACGTTAATGCTAATGAAATCGGTAATGACCGTGACCTTCTATCGATCTTCAGGTCATTGTCGACTATATATATAACGCGAGGTCAAATAGGACCTCTTTCTCGGGTTCCTCTTCGAATGGGACATAAATTCCCAAGTGGACCTGGTGGATGGTGCGAAGGGATGGTTAGCGATCAATGGTCAACGACCAAGGGTGAGTGGTCAGTGCTATATATTGCTTGTATATCTGTTTATGTATAAATATGTATGTGTAGATATTTCACATCGTGGGTTATAATGTTTCAGAAACGATACCAAGCAAAGAGCTACGCTCCAAGTTTAAGATATTTCTTACCTATTGCAAAATTTTCAAAGTTGCCAGAGTTCAATGAGATTTCACGGGGTTCGCCAATTCGAAATGAAATACGCGTAATCGAGGCGTCAATTAAACACGGATCTAACGCGAAACTCGATGAGAAATTAAACGTAGCAAGGAAAAATGGAAGGATGACACGATCGGTACACACAAGCCGCTCCTCTATCTCCGCGATCTGATCACGTTATCGTGACATCGGACAGCAATCGCGATCCTAAGTCACGGAGACGCGAGCAGCAGAACGGCTCTTCGAAAGCAGGCTCGTAAAGCATCCTTCTTTCCAATTACGCGTTCGAAGGATTTAATCACAGTGTGTCTTTCCTTGCGGAACCCTCTTCCAATCTATCCAAGGAGCTTTCGGTCCATCGTCCGTTTTAAACCCGTGGTTCGAGCAGGATCAACGAAGCCCAGAGGACGGCGAAATATAATAAAATTCCGCTTTATTTACAACACGTATCCGAATTAATAATTACCGTAGCATCGATACCGACTCGATAGGCATTCGTCCAGCAAGAAACACGTTTGCTCCAGCAAACGTTCCCTGTTGGCTCGCGTAATTCTGCTCTGAGTCCGGCTATCGTTTAACCGTAGAAACACAGATTCCATGAATGTTAAGTAGACTCGAAATCGCTATTTCCTGCTCCTTTAATCTCCTCACGTTGCACCGTTGAAAATGTTACGCTATTTCAATTACCACTTCAGTGATAAGTGATCAGATGTGTTATTTCGGTTTCTATAACTCGCATCGTTCTAAGAATTTCAGACGAGGCAGGTCGAGAAAATCGCTGGACAGAGTAAGAAAATTTAATTGCAACAACCGGCAGTTGGATAAACATTCAATCAGCGCGCGAGTGACGCGAGGGGTAGCGGAAAAGCGACGGTTGCTAGAAACCTGGACGCAAGAAGCCTTGAATCACGACCGCAAACGATCGACCGATGCACCCGTAATCAGAGGCAGTTGCTCGAAAGACAGGATCATAAAGCATACTTTCTCGGCCCGCTTGTCTTTGGGTAATAATTACACGGGGATCGGTCGTGGAACGCAGAGAAAATTATCGTCCCTGTACGGGCCTGGCACCACCTGTTATGTCGATGCAAGTTGCAAAGGATCTAATTTCCTCCATGGACATTCGTCCGTCACTTATTTGCATACTGTGTAGAAACGTGGAAATTAATCGGGACCAAAATGGCGTCGCGTCGGAGTACGGGGAAACGATGAATGTTCGATTACCGGTATTTTATAAATCGTTACTCTGTCGGAAAACCGGCGGCTCGTTTTCGACTCGAGAAGAGAAACGAAAAAGTGAGAAACACGAAAATCGCGAGCTACGAATGTCGAACGGTATTATCTGCGCTGTAATTTAATTATATTATTTGTCGCGGACAAATAATCGGTAAATACAGAGAGTCGTAAAATTACAGATTACGCTGTAGGCAGCCATTAAACATTTTTTATCCTTTCATTTCCCTCGAGCAGTACCAAAACCCATTACGGTCTTAGACTCTCGTTTAACGTTCCCTGCGTGTGCGTATTCGCAGGTACGAAGAAACGTTCCGACGCTGATCATAACGTTCAACGCAGTCTAAATAACCATTTTTAAATTTCTTAGCAAAAATTTTTTAACCTCGTATTCGGCGTTATCGTTCCGATCGCTCGACTTCTCCATCTTTCTTTTAATATATGCGAAAGGGTACGAGTTCTTCCACCATTTTATGTCTGCTAGATTTAGTATCAAAACCTATTTTCTGCCAAACATTCTCTAGGTACCGTAAAGATGAATCGCCCCGACGAATCTACAGCTGGAAGATTAATTTTCCAATAATATCAGATCTAGATAAAAGAAATAAGAAAAACGAAATTAATTAAATCAAACAAAGACTCGTATTCGAGGGTACAACGATAACAGATGTCACGTTGAACTATCAAGAGCTTACTTTCTCAAGATTCATCCTTAGGATCATCCTCTTCCGACTGATCCTCCATTAGGAAAACATCCAATCAACCGGAGCAATCATTTTTCCAGGCTATTTTCCAAGACTCGTCCATCGGAGGAACATTTTCAGGCGACCATGATTGCACGCAGCCGATTTCTCTTCTCGGTTACCAGGCAACGCGGAATTCTTAATTACAGTGGACTTACATCACGTACGCACGAGAAATCCCTCCTTCTGCGTGTCCGTACATATCCAACAGGACCTCGGCCCTCGTTCGAGGCATCTCTGACCCTGTTTCCACCGTGGAACACCGTGTGTCCGAAGAAATTGTCAGCCATCCGGGACGCTAATTAAAACACACCGTGCGAATATCCGACATGCAAAACCGGAACGGTACGTGCTCGCGCGATCCTCGCGCGGCGATTAAAGTCGGCGATTTTATAAATCGGAGTCGTATCGAGGATCGTGGCAAATTATGATTTAGATAATACCTGCCGGCCAGCCTGCTTTTAATTAATTCGCCAAACGATCGAATAAAGCGAACAACCTGGCACGAGGCGCGCGACCGTTTCAGCCGAGAAAACCAGCCGGGCCCCGATAAAAGAAAACGAAAGAACGAAATTTACAACGCGAACGTTCGATTTATCTTAACCCTGCTTCACGCTAACCTCGAAATGGCGAAATTCAGTGGCGATTACTTTTCACCGGGGACTTTAACGACCTGCATTAAGCCTGCTCGCTATCTGTTCTTCGACTAGCATTTATTACAGACTGACATTAATATCTCCGCGATATCATTTTGTAATTGATAATAGTTATTGCAATAGTAGCGCCAGTCTTGTTGTACCTTGATTATTTAATAGCTAGCTGCATGGGAGAGCTCAGTTCACCGGAACGGAGATTTAGGCAGCGACGATTAGGGTAGCTTTATTCCTCTGAGCGAGAAGTATGGGGTTGTTTGAACAACAGACTATAAATAGCGCAGAGAAGTCTTCGTCTATATCGATCGTTAGAAATTTTAGACGATTTACCGAATTTCTTTTTCCGTAATACTTTCATCCCCTTAACCTCTTCCGCGACACGTGGGATTTAACACGTTGACTGCCATGGTGGGCATCAGTGACCAGTACTTGTCTCCTCTTAGTGAAGTCATGGTGGTCACCAGTGTCTGGCGATACTAATTTTTTAAATTTATATTTATATTGTTTTATTTTAACCATTTTTTGAAAATTTGAACAACGCAAATAAATCGAAAAGTCTGAATAAAAAACATTAATAATTTCCACTATTTTTTTTTTATTTGCCATATTGTTCGATAATTCATCATTATATTCGAAGAATAATGGGAACTTTATCGTGACCCCCCATAAAAAGTGCATGACAGTCAAAGTGTTAACCCATTCGCTGCCAAGTACGAGTATACTCGTGATACTTTCAATATGTTATAACCCAAATTTGAATTTAACCCCCTCCACCCTTGACCTTTTGAGCCTTGAAAAACCCCCTTCTGAATTTACGAACCGTTCGTGACCACGAACATAAGTATACGAGTGTAAGAAACTTGAAAGATGCTACGAATAAAATTGATTAGAAAAATTCTACTTTACTTATTATTTAAAAAGAATGATAGTCAACTTCATCGTGTATTCATAACAAAATTTGATAGCAACGTGATCGCTTATAATTATCTTCGCGATAGGATTTGTAACAAAGTACAATACACATAATGGAGGTTGATCAGTACAGATCGGACAGTAATATCGAGTCTCCTTTCGAATTCTTTTCGTTGTACAAACTCTACATTGTAGTATTGGTAATGGAATAACTTGGTATAATTTAGGCTTGGCATCGAATGGGTTAAATAAAAATAATCCCTACGAAAATATGTACCCGCTCGAAATTGAAAGCGAAACGTGAACAGCTAAGGTACTCTCCGCTCGAGTACCTGTAAAATTGCAAACGACGGAATCACCGATGCACCCCGAGCACCCACCCAATGGATCTCGATCGTATTTCAATTAACAATGCGGGGCCGTGGACGACCCTCGTGTATTGCGATTGAACGAGCAACGATGCAGCGTTTTCAATCATTCCCCGAGCGACTCGCGGCCGCATCCGCATCGCTAATTACCGATTAACCGGAATCGGCGCCGATTAACGGCCGGCATCGGCATCCGTCGTCGGCATCCCGACGGTCGGTCGCGTCTCCCGATGTCCAGCGGTCGGAGGCGGCAATGAGAAATCTTTTAATTAGAGATCTCGCGAGATAAGAATGTCCCTTGGCCCGTCGCGTTATCCGTCTGCAGGGACAGAGACCTCGACGAGGAGGACATTCCTTCCGTGATCGAGGGGCCACAGGACGGCGTGGCCATCGGCAAAAAGGCACGTGAACAAAGCGTTCGATTAAATGCTCATCCTCCGGCTGGCGGGACCACGACTGAGAAATCAACTTAACGCCGATCACGGCCTGGAGATGAGGCCACAGTCCCGGTACAAGAAACAGGCGAGCCGTTTCGAGCCTGTTCCAACCGCGATTTTTTCCATGTTTCAAATCGTTCGTGAAATTGAATTCTCTGGAATGGCGTGTATTCTTGCGGTCAGCGTTGTTTGGAGAATCAGGCAAGACGCGAGCAGGTGATTGCGTTTATCTTCAATTACGTTGGAAGGAGCGACGGTAGCGAGTGAGATCGAACCTCGGGGTTATTAAAAATGCCTAGAACTTGGGAAATTTCAGAAATTTACGAAATTTTTGAAACTTGTGAAATTGCGGACGAGGATCGGTGAAATGATCGGTAAAAACCTGACAACGATGAAACTAGATGGAGCGATATCCTGCAGTCTCCTGGAAGCACACGAAGAGTTGTCAAAGAGCAGAGGGAGGGTATAAGGGTATAAATATGGTCCAGTAGCAGAAACGTGGATTAGGAAAAATGGATCTGTTCGAGAGGTTATGCGGCAGGGAGCAAGTAATTTCGATTGTTCTACTGCCAAGGTTGCCGACGCGTTGGCAAACCGGTTCTCGTCGCCTGGCCGGTAAGAAAAGGGCTATCAGTTCGCTATTGTAACTAAAACGAGCAATACCCGGGACGCGTTGTATATAATCGCGATATTCATTTACGACGATGTTCGGTATCGTTAGGCGCCTTGAGGTATCGCCGTAAAAACGCCAGATACCGGTGAAATCGCGATTGAATCGGCGATGGAAACGAATGAAACTGAAGGTATACACGAGTGCCAACCGAGCTGGACGGCTTTACGATCGTTTTCCTATTCGAAGCGACCAGAAAACCATTACGATTCCAATGCTTTTTCCTGTTGCACCGTAAAACCTTCGCTGAAATCGGTCGGACGTTATAAAACCGAAGATCGACGAGCTTCTACAGCTTTCCGCGCGATCGGAGGAAGAGGAAGCGACGCGAGCGAGTGCGTGGTCTACCAGTGCGTGGCAAAAATTCGTGACCGATCCATTATGCGTGGCCGTGCGCCTTGCAATGGCGGTTATCGCGCCGAGTACGAGATGAAGAAACGAACCGACGCGTTTTTACGCGATCGGACAACCGTGCGTAATTTATTTACCTTCAAACGACGTCGATGGCAAAAACGGCCGTGACGGAATTTCAGCCAAAGGGAAAGCGAAGTTCGTGGGTTTCGCCAACAGAAGCGAACGTAGGATACGCCTAACGACGTTTTACCGAGAACCGGTGTCCCGCTCTAATGAGGTATTCAGTCAAAACCGATCCACGAGCCCAGATACCGACTGGCATTTCAAATACGCTGTTCCTGGTACTATTTGTAACATATTTGCATAGCAGCCGCGTGTGCTGCACAGGCGTCTCTCTTTCCGCGTATCGACACCGGAGCACGTCGATCGATCGGACGTCGAGCAAACGATCTCGGTGAATCGGAGAACTGCCGCCACCATGGAAAATTTAAAACCGAAAGAAAAATCGTCGAGAAACGTTCCATCCTTCTCCGTTTAATTTCGAATCTTTTGCGTCCCTTTTGGGTCGTTTTACGAGATCACGAGGTAGATACGATTCGCACGAAGAACACGCGTGTTATTCGCAAAATGGCGCGAGTCGGTATGCTCGTAAATGTCTCGAATACGAGTCCTCTTATGCAAATTAAGACCGTTCCCGAGGAACGTCGATAGGGCTAGAACGAGTTAATACAGGACTGACAATGGTCGCGGTTTTTGTCGATGTAAGTGCACGCCATTGTGGGCAATTAGGTTTTTGCGAGCTGAGAGCTGGAAGAACGAGGTGAACAAATTAAGTTCACGATAGGGAGGTAATTCAAGGGAACGCGGGGTGTACTTAAAGTGACATGAAATTTTAAGCAAGCAAAGAGGAATCTTAATTGATTGCGATAAAAAGTGGAAGAAATTGAACGCGGGGACGAAAAGGAGAAATTTTGCTACGTAATGCCGGGTTGGTCGAGCGAAAAGAAAAGAGGAAAAAAGGACATCGTAATTAAACGGAAACCACGAGAATGAAGTCGATGGGGAACCGGGAGAGGGAGAAAAAATCCACGTAACGAGGTATAATTTCTTCTGTGAGTTTCACGAAATTGGATTGCAATAGCGAGGGTACGTATACCGAATCGTTTCGATTGTGTCACGATGACTCTACGTTTCGCATGAAAACTTCTGCTTAAAGGATCCACCGTTCCAGCCTGTGGTACGCTCTCAACGGCTTTCGAGGTAAATGCCGGGGCAGAATGAAATAATATTATACTTATCGCGAATGCAAGTGTCAAATGAGAGAATGAGAAAGCGCGTTAAGCGTCATTCAAAATGAATATGAAAGTTCAACGTCACCGTGCTCGGCGAAGTATTTATCTCTGTCGATATCGACTTTGAATCGTGATTCTACAAAAAGATAAATTTTTAGATAGAATACGTACGATTTATGATATAAAGAGATACATTTAAAGGGATCGATCATTTAATCTGATAATACGATCATCTACGATCACACTTATTGTCTTAAACTTCCTTTCCTTGTTATGTCACTACCTGCGGCGCAACAAATTCGAATATGGAATGCAGGAACAGAAACAAACTATAGATAATATTCTTTTACAACGATTCATACGCGTCGCTGTAATAGATAAATATATATTCGACGTTGAAAAATTAATTTCGCGAGTAATGCGAGAGTCACCTTTAACCCCTTACCATATAAGTCTTGATGGCGCGTGCTATAGTTAACAGCAACGCAGGACGCAAGCCACTTGCAGAGAATAACACGCAACTGAGACAGAAAGACATCGACGAAAAAGAACCACGAACTTGACCCGTGATGTTTACGTTGGGCCCTATCTACAAACCATGGCTACCACACGTGATACTCGTGTTTGGCCCCATATCCTTACCACGAATCTCACGCGATATTGTAGGGGAAAGTATTAAACGACCGCGCTATAAAAATTATTTCTACCAAGAAAAGATCTATCATCATTTCCTAATTGCAACCATACTTTTTATTTATACACAATCTAAACCTCGCATAAATTTCTTAAACTATTCATCTTTCTAGAATCCAACATCCACGTTACGCAATAGTCACCAAGAGCATTTAAAAAATAATTTAAAAATAATTCCTTGTTTGTTTGCAAGTGACAAGTGTTAAAGAATGCACACTTTGCAGAATTATTTTTCAAGTCCACCGATCTTCTATGACGGACGTTCGCATAAAACGAGATACAAAGTCACCAAAGCTTGGTCCATTCGAAAATACCTCAGGGATTCAGGCCTCCAGCAGCTCACTCGTAATCCCGAGGAAAATTCGATCGCACGCGCGTAACGCACGAGACACGTTCGCGGAATCAACAGGTGAATCGGGGAGAGTACGGAGCGCGACGGTTACGGATTTATAGACAGGTGTGCACGCGCTTGAAACACGGTTCTGTCGCGGTGCCGCAGGGTTAAACGGGGAAATAGAGTCAACGAGATGCGAGCGAGATAACGCACAGCGAATGACTGACGTGGCCGGCCGAGATTACGTCCCGGCTTTAAAAGGACGACGCACCCCGTCCGGTGGCGGTGCTCACCTATCGATTACGTGACACGGTCACGCTCGTGAACGTCGAATTTGAATACAAGCGAGACGCTTCAATGGACTCTCTCTCCCTCGCTACCTGAATTATCTGCGGTTACCGCGTCCCTTTATTGAGTTCGCGTTTATACCGGGCACACGAGGGGCCTGTCTGCAGCGACCGTTTTTTCTCCTACCAGATGGCGCAAGAGAGTACTGGTGCAGAGTATACAGCGTGCTTGTGAATTATTCAGATGTTTTGTGAGATGTTAGTTTTGGGAATTTAATAGTTCAGGAAATACCAATGGAAATCTCTTGGTAACCACGGGATGGACCACTTAAAACGTAACCATTTATATTGTCTGTAACGCAAGTAATTTAATAAAAATCAAGGATCGTTATCTTCTCGTTGTTCTTTCGCGTCCTATTATTCGGTATAAAATAATTTTCTGTTTCTACCACAAGAAAATGTTTGGCTAAGAAGACTATTTTTTACGGGAATCTAGAAACTAGCTCCAATTATAAACGATGTTTTTCGATAGAATATACTCTTTCATAGATCATGCTTAACGATACTCTGCGACAAAGATCTGTGTCTAATCTGATTTTATGCGAGATCTAGCGACATCTATGACAGTTTTATTCGAGTTTTAACGTGATATTTAAATTCCTTTTAACGGACTGGCGCGATAAAAGCGAGAACCTGGCCACGCCTTAAACCACCATGACGAAACCCGTGCATGCGTGACAAAAACAATGCAGCTTAGCGTCGAGACGACGTACCACCCAAGCAATTGCAATTGGAATTAAACCATCCGTCGATAATTACATACATTAAGCTATTATCGTAATTACGCCGAGACCTTCGTCGTGCAGGGTGCTCGTTTAAAACGAAGCATATCGTAACCGGTGAACATTGTAATATTATACTAAGAGGCTCGCCGTCGTCGTCATCGCAAGCACGGAAGAACTAGACTGATTCTGCTACTGACACTGTCCCCTACGATTCGTGTTCGTCACTGTTCGCACAGGATCGACCCAAGCCCCACGATTCCACTCTATTTATCTTAACCGCGATATCCAAGATCGCAAACCACAGTGGAGGACGGATCATAGTGGTTCGCGATCGATAGCAGCTGCAATATGATCGGCTACGTTCAGGTTTTGCCTCGCCATCAAGCGTTATCGGCACCAGCTTAACAAAATTACCGTTGTAAGTATTTTCCAATCGATTTCACCGGTTCTAACGACTTAATGCCACGCTAGCCGATATGAAGGTCTTTATTAATTATTAGCCGCGGTCGGGAATAATATCCCTTGACGGGGGGGACGAACAACTCTGTCACGCAGTATCGAAGGGAAGATCACGGCAACTCGCCGGATTCTCCGCCATAATCAGCCAACGTTGGCTAAATCATCCCCTCGATCCACGTATTTCGGCGAGTAATCATTGGAAAAGTTGTTTCGAATGGCCCGTTCACAGATATAAACGAAGGGTGGTTATTATTGATTCGAAATTGATTTTTGATACCGTGCATTTACAGAAATTTATCGAGATTCGAGTAACCCCTTTGGAAGAACGAGAATCCTAGCGTCTACTCGCGTCACTCTACAGCTACCCAAATAATCTTTGAAAACTGAATTCGACTTTAACTTTGATACCTAATTGCTACGGTGTTCCTCCTAAAATCGACCTCGCTTTCTGCAAGCTTCGAGTCAATCGGAAAAATTCGAAATCTAATGAGACACCTTGCAGAGAACCCGTACTAGAAACCATGAATAAATTTAACAGCGATTCCAAATTTTAACCAATTAAATTCTCTGACAATTTATTAGAGATATCCTGCTTCGATTCGTCGCGAGAATTTCACATTTCCACTAGGAAATATTCACCTGGAAATGGTGGCGAATTTCGGTATAAACTACGGAGACAATCGTGCAAGTTCGCCGAACAAGTAGAAAACAAGTATGGACAACGAAAGTTACGATGGACATCGCGATCGTTCCGGACAAGGTACATCAATATAGAACGAAGCCCGATCGTTGGGCTCGTAAGTCGATACCTAACGAGTACAAAGCGGCATATCGTCGATTCTAATTCTATACGCACTATTGTATGCCAATTGTACAACGTCGGGAGCGATGAGACTGCAAGAGGTATACAGGAGATAACAAGTGGCGATACGCGGCCAGAGACACGGGAGAAAAAGAAGAAGCCTGGCATAGAATTCGCGTTGCTGGACACGCGAAACCAGTATCGGTCTCATTGTTCGCGACCGGTATTGTCTTCGTGGTTCGTTAAAATCGTGCGACAACCTTGAGGATTAGGCTACGCGAAAATATCCCTGAATTTCCATCGACATATCGTATTCACGTCCTCCAAAATATTTCGCAGATAATAAATATCAAAAGGCACGGACTTAGACACCTGCAAAAGAGGAACAATGAGAAAATCGTAGGCTTCAAAATAATTCGGAAGGAATTGGATCGTATAGTTAGAAGACGAAGTAAAAGAAGGATTTAATCTCACATAATCGTCGCAGACTTGAGTTCATCCCCATGGAAATCCATTGTATTCCAACGATGACTGGCACGAACGCTTGATCGCATTATGCACACCCCGGCTAAGGTATAGGAGCATTTAATTAAGAAACGAATTTATCCTCGTACTCATCTGCCAGCTTTGCAATTCTAATTGTTCGAAACCCTATCCGAACGTATATCCTTCGTTCCTAATGCTTCAACCTAACCCAAACCCTTATTCGTGATTACGTCGCGGGATGAAATTCGATGTTCCCATGAAAGAGTTGTGGATTGTTGTTGTCGTCTGGTCAGCAAGTATCTTCGATGTGGTGGTTGTGCTAGAAGGGACGAAAGGAAAAGGAAGGGATGCGTTTCGTCCTGGGCCAGCTAGTGGACACATCGCTAAGGCTACCTAGCAGGCCCTGCCTTAGATAGAGATACTTAGACAGGGGAGCTACCTTGGAAAGTTTGAAAATTGTAAATATATGTAAGAAACAAAAGGGTTTACCGAAGACTTGCGAGAAAATCCTCGAATCTTCTTCAAGCAGAAATCCATCTATTGGCGAGGGTAAGAATGATGCCGCCACAGAGTTAAAAAACTTCAAACGAAGCTAAGACCGTCTCATCTGACTTTTCACGCTTATACTCTTTTCAAAATGTCAGCCGATACTTCCTGTATGACCCTTCGAAGAACGATTTCGAGGGAGACACGTTCGAGCAAATCTGATCGCAAGCTGCACAGCGAATGAGGACTAAAAGCATCCTCCAAGCTGATCTTTCGATGTCATCTTACCGGTGTACGCTTCATGACTCGGGAAGAACGCTGCATCGATGCCACGCGAGAGCATTGTTAACTACTCGAAACCTCGAAGCAAGTCGTCACAGCTGGCAAAGGACGTGTGCCTGCGTCGTGATTTATGCATAACCACGATACGAGATGTCGGATGGAAAAATCGCGGGCATGGTAAGCCTCGAATCACATCCCGTTCCCATGAACACGATACTACTCGTCCATTACAACTCTACTACAGAAAAGAAATTGAGTACAAAAACATCTCTGAAGAGTCGACAAGACGATGATATAAGAGCCTATGTTTATAACTGTGAGAGGAATCTTTATTTTTGATGGTGTCACTCTGCATTGAGATCTGTTTTGCTTTGAGGAAAATTGATAAGCTGATTGGTTCCTCGAAGTTAGGCTGAACGACGCAATGGGCCGATGTCATAAAACCTATGGGAACCTATGGGGTTCGAAAAGCAACACTTTTCCATAGTCTATCATGCTGCTGTTCGCATCACTGAAAACCTCGGGTCCCCGTTTATTTTACACCATCAAGAAATTAAAAATACACCTACGAATAGAAATGCTTATCAAATATTATTAACCTTCCTACCACATAACGGCGTATTTATAATAACATGGACGGTGTGCGAAGATTTAATTCCATTTAAAACGAATATCACCCATGATTCTAGCTCTATTTAAACCAATCGGAAACGAATAACAAGAGTCTCTTTTCCCTGTCTTTCTCTCTTTGTCGCAAAAAGAGTTTCTTAATGTTTCTATTTAACTATTTAAAAGAGCTTTTCAAGCCGCATCGGTATAGTCTACTCTTCGTAATTAATTTCTTGCAATACCTCGAGACCAAGAATGCATGCGAAGCTAAGGGGACGCAAAAAGCGCGCAAAACGTTTCTCCGAGACGAATTTTATCGCTCGTAAAGCCATATTGTTTTCGAGTGTCATTAAAAGCGGAGGGAACTCGCACCAGGCCGAGCCTAACCATACATCAAAGAGCGATCCTGATGAAGAATCTGCGCGGTGCCCAACTCCTATAATCTCCGGCTCGCAGGAGGATAAATTGTAGACTGGCGATGAATTGACGGTGATCGATGTCCACCATCTAGCAGGGTCATCCACGTTGGAAAAACGAAATGAAAAATCGCGATAGTATCTACCTATGGGAGAAAAATCAGTATAAACCTCGTATGGTATTTATTCAAAGAGATAACATATGGAAGACGAATCTTACGTGCTGCGATGAAAATTGAATGATTTAATTGTATATGTGCACACGATTTTACACGCTACTGCCAACGTTCGAGTTACATTCGAAAAAGAAGATGGAATATACGAGAAAATCTTAACACGTGACTACCATGACCGGCGCTCGTCTCAGTGGGGCCACGGTCACCAGTGTCCGGTGATACTAATTTTTTAAATTTATATTTATGTTTTATTCTGACCAACTTTTTGAAAATTTGAACAACTTAAATAAATAGAGAACTTTAAACAGAAGACATTAATAATTTGCATCATATTTTCTTTTTTTTTTTGCTATATTGTTTGATAATTTATCATTATATCATTATATCATTATATAAGAATAATGAAATATCAGTCTTATTTTTTATACCATACGCCATTTTTAGTTAGAATAATTCAAAACTATTCGAATGATATACATATATGTATTGTAGCATAAGCATAAATATAGAGATCATATGGATTCTAAGCATATGTCTAATGGCGGTGAAACTGATATTTCAATATGGCTGCTAAATGTAACGAATTTATATTACCACGCGATCGACGATTCGTCGTAAATATGTCGCGCGCAATATTTCGCGAATCAAGAAACTATCAGCGGGTATTTTCTTACTCACCGTTCTCGAATGCTTCACGCCGATTTCACGCCAACCTTCGTCCACATTCGGCAAACTTATCCGCAAAACAATTCTCCATTACGCGAGAGTCGTAAACATAACTTTCATTCCATTAATCATGGCCGTCACTTGTTAAATCGAAATCACTGTGTTAACGGATTGAAACAAAAGACGGACGAATCCGTGCAAGCAGGATCAGCTGATGTCACTTTTTAATACCGTTCAGAGCAAATTCCGGCGTACTATATTCGACGATAGATGGTTGATTAATATCGCCGATTTTTTTCGCAACAAAACCCGTCGATTTTTCCACGGCCAAACCATCTCTGCCTTCTACACCGTTAATCCTCGATGGACAGTTTAATTGCGTCTCCTGTGGGAGTGGTTCGTCGAGAAGACCGTATATGGCAGCACCGTCGCAAACACTCGGCCGGCACACGTGCGCCGGTAAAATATATCGATAGCCGCGTTATCACATGTGTACAATACGTACCGGCGAACAAAAGCAACACGAACCGAGTCACAGCTTCCCCTTTCGCTGTCGTGAGAATCAACACGAAGTTCTTAGAACCGGAACAAAAGACACGAAACCCGAGCACACTAGCATTAAACGTTACACTTTAGCACGGCGATTGTAAACTGTTATATCGATCCGAATCCTCGCAATCAAGACGACGCACAAAGAATCGAAATCCCTAGCTGTCGACTTCGGTTACGGTTACCTAACCCGAACTGATTCATCTCGCGTACCGTTTCGACGACTCGAAAAATTGTATCGATGTATGCAATCGTATATGTATGAAATACAAAGGACAAAAATATACGTATGTAAACTACAATCGTATTACCGTACTCTTATATCTGCTTTTTTGATACGTGAAATATAATTCGAACGATACATCGAAGCACACATTTTCGACAGAAAATCCCGAATCACTCATTAGCAACGATATTATTTAACAAATTCTTTTGATACGTACCAATCGGACTCTGGATTTAACACATACCGAACTTGTAACGCTATCTCGACAAAGATGCGGAATCGCAAAACCGGTAGCTCTGCAGCCATATTGCGAAAGGTCGCGCGTCGAGCGAACGAAAAGAAAGCATAACGAAGACGCGGCTGCGTAAGAAAGGTGTGCCAGGAATCCAATTAAAACGGTTTAATTCCGTCTTAACTATCTTAATCGCCGACTATTAAATTTAGCCAACCACCACGATAAAACGACAAACTACGTCGCGATCGTAACGAACCGATCCCACTTGGAAGACGAAACTATGCGTTCTCAAAACTGTCGAAGAAATACCATGGCTCGATCATAGAGCGCGTTTGAGTCGACGAATCGAAAGTGGTGCATACACCGCGACGCGGTGGACAATCGAAATTAAGAAATTAATGGTAAGGGCATGGTCGTCATGAAACTCAGCTGATTGATGGAATTGGTGACGTACGTAATTAAGTGCCGAGGAAACGTTATAAGTGAGACGTATATCAGCGGACAGGAGTAAGTTAATGAGACGTATGCATATAAGTGAAGTAAATGGGGAGACACGTATTCAATCAACGTTCACGTTAAATTACGAACGAACGCGAAATGTTCGCTTGGCCGAAGCGATCGTGGTTAATTGGTAATTACATGGTTAGATTCGACGATCGGTAAGATTAAGCTGCGTATTATGCACCAAATATCTTAATTTCTTATTTTTATTCTTGCTAACTTTCAGCATCGGAGTAAATTGGATTAAAAATCGAAGAGGAAAATAAAATCGAAGGTAAGACGAGGCGTACAAAATTTCGTATTCGTAATTAAAAAATTACAGCACGATTGTTTATAATCGTTTATGATCCGAACGTATTCGAATTATTATTTAATTATTACGATTTTTAAGACATTCCTATAAAACGACTAATTCGCCCTATTTATTTCCCACAGTAATTGCTGTCAACGTTGGAATAACCAAAGACCTAACCTATTACAAAATCAATGAAAGAAATCAAAGGAAACGGACGAAGGAACGAAGGAAATCGTAGGTTGCGAGAATAACTGGTAGAGTTTTTAGTTAGAACAAAATATCCGAGAATCAAGCGACAAACGCGTCGAAAGCATCGAAAGCGAGCGGCAATTTTTTTCCCTGCCATAAAGACATCATCGAACATAGCGTTCCAGCAACTAGCTTCACTGCTTTTCTGCGTCGAAAGGGAAAATTACCGTTCTTTGGCCATTCGGTCGTTAATTGGGAAAATGATTTTATCCAAGAGCCCCTGCGCACGCATAAGAGCGCATCGAAGGCTCACGGAATCCGCGGCGTCGATCTTGCCACGGCCGAAAGAAATAGCGGACAATTATTTCATTCCTGCACATTCCTGCAGTTACCATTGCGCAGCATCGCGAGAATCGCCGATTCCCATGATCGTCGTTCCCGGTGGTGAGCTTTATTCGTGAATTAAGCAAGCAAATTACGAGCGATCCGACTCGTAAAACATATCATGGCACGCACGCTAATGCCACGGCTACGATATTAATATGTTTACCGAACGAACGCTTATCTTGCTGGCTTAAAGAATCTTAACCCTCGGTTAATCGAGAGGATTTACAAGTTAGTGGAAGCTACAAGTTACGCGCGCCTCATCTTAGCTCGAGGTTAAACGAAATGATCTATACGGTTAATCGAGCAGGGTGTAATCGACACGAGACGGCGTTACCCCAGGATTTCGATCATTCGATAAGTAGAAGCGGTTGGATCGGTCTGCCCGCCATGTAATTTCTGTATCTAATCTCGCTTAATGGAGAAACGATTAACTTTAACTTTCGAACACTCGATTCCTCGAAGCTACAAGCTCCCTAAGAATACTTGGGACACACCGAGTGATGAACGCAATGAAAGTTACCCGAGGTTTATCACACACTTTCAAGATTTTATAGATGATTTCATAAAAGATTTTGTAGACGTTCAATATGAACGATGATCATCGTCATCGGATGAACATCGGATTTCTTCATCGGAAATCGAAAACCGTGCTTATCAATATCGATCTATGTACGTGTCTTTCTCCTCGCTCCTAGATACTTACTGAAAACCACACGACTTACTCCCGAAGAATTTTGTTAATTATACAACGCGATAGTGTCGAATCTCCTCGAGCGACCGATACAGGTTTTCCAATCGTTCTACTATATAAGTATCGAGGATCGTCTCACGAACTCGTTATAAAATCTTTAATCGATGAATGTCTGCAAAACAAATCTATCATGTTCTGACATTCAACGGTGGCTAATTACACGTTTCAATAAATCCAATTAAACTACACCTTGTTATCGCTGTCTTATCCGTGAACCGATCGACCTGCGTTCACACCAACTGGTCTAACGATAAACAGAGTTTCTCCGACAATTTTATATCGCGTTACGATAATGCATACAAATTACCATTTACGCAACGGTGTGTCTGGTGAAACGTACTCGTGTCGCGGTGGCGAAAGATCGCGATCGATCTCTCGAGATCTACTTTTCGTTGCGATCGTAAATCCTCAACGATCGTGACTCGTATAATTAGCGAATCCCACCTTCGTTAAGATCGCCGATATTCCGGTTAGAATGGCCGGCACTGATGGCTCTTTCTTGACCATTCGTCTTGGAATCGGTATCCAATAATAAGCAGTAATAATCACAGGTAATTATCGAAACTGTTATGGCTGCACGAGTTCCAAGGAATGACATGTACCGTACACGAGACTATCGGGTTGATCTCTTTACGAGGAAGGTTCGCGGTATCAGCGAATTGCCAAGTACACCTTCATTCTTTGCACGTCCGTACGCAAAAAGGGTATTCGCCATTGCTCGTTCGGATAAATACCCACTTATCTCGGTAAACAAATCGTAAACGAAACGAAGATTACGAGCTAATTGCTCGCATTAGTCGAAATCGTACTATTTTACAGCATTGCGATATCATCGATTTTTCTCCTCATACTTTCCACACCTGAATTAAAAGGTGTAATTATTCCTTTGTAAATACCTGCGTGTTGAGGGACGAGCAGAAAGGCTACAAGACTGAAATGTAAGAATAACCCTAATAAACGTGTATAAAATCATTAACATGCCGGAAACGATCAATTTACCGACCTATACTTATTTTAAATCCTTCCTGCCCTTTCTTTTTTTCATTTTCTGATGAATGTTATTAACCAGTTAAGTCTGTATTGATAGTTCACGAATACCTATAATACCCTATATTATTCGACTGTATCAGCGGTCACGCAACTAGTCACCGAGGATCTATCGCGAACGATGATCCAGGCCCGATTTCACCGTTTACCCCCGCCGCGAGGACGCGTTACGTAATTCGTTCCTCGATGAGGCGACCGAGCAAGATCCACGTCGCCTCGTGAAACCGGTATCGGGCCCAACAGCACGTCAATATGCACATTACAAAGAACCACATCGAACAGACGTATTCCTTTTTTCTTTTTTTCTCTCTCCTTTCCTCCTTTTTCCCTTTTTTTCATCGCGGTTTCTTGCGATTCATCCGGGAGACGTCGCACGCCCCTCTCCAACCCCTTTTTATCTTCGATCTCGGGTGAGACTGCATCCGGCGAGCGTATTAGAAGGAAAGCCGAGTCGTCCAGTCGCTAATCGCCGGTTTGTTAGCACATTCTCGTTTCTTGTCCGAGAAGCTTCGACTCGCGATTGTTTAAATTGCGATTCACGAACGTTGCCCAGAGAGGATCGTGTCGAGGGAGAAATTGAACCGGGGAGGTTCTTCCTTTGAACGTGAACGGCTTGTAAATCAAAGTCCAGCGTTGTTGACACTAGTTTTATAGACATAGACAGCGAGAGTACGGGGGACGAGGCTAATTTCTGTCAAGAAGATACGTAAATCGTCTCCTATTCTTATATCTCGACAGGATTTTTCCATCGCAGTTTTTCCCGCGTGACAATAACGCGAGATTCGCGATCGGATGGCTCCTGCAAACGTAACAAACTCGACATATTATATTTGCTCCAGCGTCATTAGGTTGACATGGGAAACGTACCTAAGCAGTTTGATACGCCGGCTGTGCCAGCTAGGCGCTGTGCGCTTAATATTAATCATCGAACGACACGGACAGACTACAAGACGAACCGATGTTTTATTTCTAGTCTAGGCAGAGTTCCAGTTCTACCAGTCTACGATTATTTATTACGCTCGCAGTTTTAGTAATATAGTAGCTGAATCCTCCCTTACCCCACCGTGACCGCGTAATCAAGAAATCACAGTTGCGGGTAGTTAAAATATTCGTTCGTGAAGACTTCTTAATGCCACGTTCCGGCCGCATCACGATCCACCTCTTATTTTACAATCGCATTAACGCACCGGATCGGCTTGATTCGCGCGTACTCGCTATTCGTCTTAGCCGGAGCTTTCGTAGCCAGATTACTCTCGGCGGCGTTTCGTTGGCCGACAAGCCGCTCTTTCTCAGAAGTCAAGATGAAAAATGCTGCACCATGTACGGGATCGAGCTCATCACCTAGCCCAGGGACCGTCCTCGTACGAGGCATTAGCAACAGCGTGCATTAACGTGGGCGTAACCGGAGACTCGGGATCTCGATTGAGTCAAGCCATCGCCGAAACAACGGTCCATGGCGAATTAATAATATCGAAGACAAATGCCTGTCTTCGAGCAGCACCAAGGGAACAGGTTAACGATCACTCAGGCCACGCTCGTGTTCTTATTCTACCGTTGAAAAAGCGGAGCACGGCTCGCCAACGGGGCGAACGCGAATACGCTATGAATACCCAACTACCGGCCCCGCGTTCGAGCAGCTTTTTACGCCGATCCAACGTTTATTCCGAAGCAGCAGGTCGCGTGTTGCGATTAGCGGATTATAACGGCGGGCTGAAAGCTTCGTGGTAACGTGTCAGACAGGATTAAGTTGTTACGTTTGGCTATCGGGGAATGGTCGATACGCGTGTACACGGCTCAACGTAAATTGGATAACACGATTCCCTGAGAAATTCGGCGGGATCGATGAAGCGTGTTAATCGTTGATCTCGAGGATCGTAAAACCTTGAAGTTGCCTTTAAGTAACCATAAAATGCTCTTCGTCGAACCGGTGAGGTAACCATAGAATTACCATAAACGAACTTCGAATTGGAATGACCTTAATGCGACTTTGAAGTCGCTTTCAGGGGACCTTGGACGAGTTTGAAATGGCCTCCACGTGACCTTCGACTGACCTAGGAACGCGCTTTACGCGTCCTTTCGTAACCTTCCAATGCTGTCGAGGAAGGATCTCGAGTGCTACGGATTTAAATTCTTATGCGTGTAAATGAAATACTCGTGCGTCGTGCGAGGATAATTACGTGGCCGAAAATCGAGTGAGTTTCGGAGGAATTCCTCGAATTCTCGCACCCGGACAATTTCACTCGCTGAAGTTGCAATTATGCTGGAGGTTTCGTAATTATTTCTCTAATCGATCGATTCGTTAGCCAATAACCGTGTCGAAACGACGCTGAGGATCTTTCTCCCGATAATCCGTACCCCTTAAAGGTAATTGATCTCCGTCTCCTGGACGTTCCGTTTCCATCGTGCCGGTACGACGAGAAATTACAAAATAACAGAGAAAACCGAGAATAAAGATGGATAATGAACGTACGACTCTTTTTATTTCCAGCCGGTCAACGTTATCGTGATATTACGAGTCGCTTGCACGCAAGAAGGCCAGTTAAAATCGTGCTCGTTTAAAATGATGAATGGAAATCGTACGATGATCCTCCCAACAAGCATCCTGCATTACGACCGCTGCTAGAAAAAGGTCCCAAGGACGTTTTGCTGGATTATTTCGTCGGATATCTGATCGAGAGGAACGAGTCTCCCGAAGAGGAACGCGATCAAAAAGGCGAAAAAAGGCGAGGAAACACGACTACTAGTTTCATAACGAATTTCTTGGCTTTCGCGACAAACGCGATCACTTTCCCTTAATTACTTTCTCTCGTGGACTCGCGAGTGCCGTTACATCGAATCGGAGATTAAACGACTTTTCAAGAATTCCCACGAAAGACACCGTGTACCTTAATACCGTTCGTAGAAAAATTCCATCGACTGTTGCAGATGCTTTCTTTCCGGCAATCGAGCAAGCCTAACACGCCGGATGATAACACTTCACGGACCATAAACCATTCGCGAACCCTGACAAACCGTTACGATAAACCGTGTATCATACTTGGCATACTCATAAACAATGCTTCACACCGAGTCAAATAACCCTAGCTCGCATAGAAACTGCCTTTAATTTGGAATACACGCTAATCATACCCTGAGAGTTCGTCGAATAACGTCGCGAGGCATTCCAATGTGAAATTATCGCTATATTCCTCTGCTACACTCGTCCGCGAGATTAAGACATAAGCGTCGCGATTTAACGCGACAGGCAGAATGGCAAAAAGTCCTGCAGGCGTAAATTGCTCGAAGGAAATTGAAAAAAGACTGCAGTGGAAACGGTCAATTCCCCATTAAGTTCGCCTCGGGAACAAACGACGAGGGTCTAAATCTATGGGACGGTTGGCAAAAGCGAAATCGCGAACTCGCGTCCACGCGTGGGCGCGAGTGAGAAATGCGTAAATTTACATCGACAGCAAGGTGTAGCGGGAAGGATATAACACGCGCACATCATCAGCGGTACAAGGTGTACAAAGCGCGTGGTTAAAGGCAACACGGTGCAAGTATTGTACGCGGCACTTTAGACGGGCCCATGAGACGTAATCTATCGCATGGGACTCTGGTTATCTCGTTCTTCGAGGTTGCGAACGTTAAGTCATTTTATCATCGTGCTGCGCTAACGTTGGTTCTAAGAAACAATCTATATTACCGCAATCGCCATTTGCAAAGGTTCCGGAACTCTGACATTTTCTTTCAACACGGGATGAGAGGATGTCGTCGCGTTTGATCCATCCAGAAGCTTCGGTTCTACCCATTCCGCTATCGATCATCTCGAGTAGAGACATAATAGTTTATATTTTCAAACGA
This sequence comes from Eufriesea mexicana, assembly GCF_001483705.2. NCBI lineage: Eukaryota > Metazoa > Arthropoda > Insecta > Hymenoptera > Apidae > Eufriesea > Eufriesea mexicana. The sequence goes on along the minus strand of NW_016908641.1, from coordinate 260,779 downwards.
GTAAACGTAGTATACAAACACTGCTAAATACCATTAAATACTGATTGTACGTCGTATTCGTGTAAATTATCGAACGAGAATGAATTACGTAGAAGAAATTTCCGCGAAGATGCTAATCCCGGCTTCCTTCTCCATAAAATCATGTCGAAACTAGACGAGTAGGAATGCCATCGAATGATTTTATGAGAGAAGAAAAACACGGACTAACCGTGATCATCAACTCGATACCACGACATGTTACACTGTTCGCCGGAGACTTTCAATTTCAAAAATTGACACGGCAGTGTGCACGTTAACCAGACCGTTGCCAGTGTTACATCATCATTATCCTGAAACATTGAACAACCTAATGCCCGCTGGTCTTAGCCAAGTCATTAACAGTTTTTCTAACGGAATACGTGTACTTATACCATGGCCATGAGACGAGATCGTTGAACGGGGGCGATGATTTTTCAAATTCTAACGACGCGGGGCCATGGTAGCTGGGCACGATAACAGCGCTCCCTAGCACGCTCCACTTCCTTCTCAGCTCTGGCATATTCTGTATGCAACAAGATCCTAGTAACAATGGCCGCCACGAATGGCCAGTCGTCCAGTACGACCACAAGCCCTTTTACTGGCGACCAATTACGAATAATGAGAGTAAATCGCGTTGTGTAATCGTTCGGCTTGAAAGGTTGTAGCAGAGAGGCCCACGATTCCGAAGAATTTGCCCTTCTGCGTCCACGAAACGGTATTACGGGCAAGAGAACATTTCGCGAACCAACGATTAGCGTTAATACACGATCAGCCAAGTATACCAATTCGAATTCCAACGAAATTTTCAGTTTACACGGGGATTAGACGGCTTGGGTTAGGTTTGAGTGAGGTTTGATTAGCTTAGGTTATTTCATAAGCCGGGGATTAGCATATTCATTAGAAAATGTGTGGCTCGGATCGCAATGAAACTCTGAATTTATATAGAAGCTACGTAACTGGTTTGGGATAGTTCCCAGTTAGGTTAGGGCAGTTCATTAATCGACCACTGGGAAACTGTACACGAAACGTATAATTTGAACTGCGAAGAAACCTTGAGTCTCAATCGGGAAACCTCAAGTATCAATTACCCTTGGTAAGCGAAATATTTGCTCTTACGTTCTCGTTAAGTTATAGTTATTAGATCTTCCCATCGGCCATTAAAGTGCGTTCCTTTGTAACGTAACGGACGAACCGCGATCCTCTTATTCCATTCAAACCAAACAACGTAACTACGCATGTTACCGACAGAAGCGCATCGTTCTGACTGCAAGTTCGTCGATAAAGAGATAAAACTGTATCGAAGAAAGACTGCGTGCGTGCAGTGAAAGTCTAAATCCACGTAATTACACACGGCAGCGAGTTATGGATCGTATCCAGGTCGTTTCGCGAGTGCTTCGCTTCCTGTTAGGAGAGCATCGAGCAACATCTCTTAGCCGCTGTCACTCGAAATACGTACAGGTGTAATTATCAAAGGAAATACAGGCGGTCCGCCTACGGTGATGTACGACGAAATCGAAACGACGTTTGCAAACGGTGTTTGCGATTAAAAAAAAAAAAGAAAAAAAGAAAAAAATATCAGCAGGTTTCTTTGATTAGCACCCGCGATGCCTGAGATAGGAACGTAGGATGAACTTGGCGTTTTAACATCTTTCTCGTACGTCCATTAACCGAGTCCTCGCTTCTAAATCACAGGTCTCGATGGTCGACGAATGGACTACAAGAAGGGTTGATATAATCCTCCGCGATCCTAATCACTGATTAGTAAATCAACGTACACCACGATTACGCTCGGTCATAACAATATCGAAACGAGTCGACGTCCCACGAGGCCGCGTTATCTCCGTCCTGTAATAGATTGCATAATGCGGAGGATCAATCTAGCTGAGGGCATAATTACAAACTATAAAGTCCCTAATTAGCAATAACAACCGGTATCGCGTTCGATTTCCAGAGCAGCCCACTATCGGCCAAACGAATCGGGCGCTGCTCTTCCTCCTCGACTTTGCAATAGAGAAAGCGATACGTTCTCTGCTCTACGTGGGCATACGAGTCTCGGTATGTCCATCAAAGACCACCGCTGCTCCGGCCGCTTAACCGCTCTAGGAAAAAGCTATCGGCGTTCACGGTGTTCGATTTCAGCTGGAATTAATTCAATTACCGTGCTGTCGGCACATGGCAAATTACAGCGGATTTATCAAGCACCGTGTGTGCCCGATGAAACACGGCGAAATTCTCCGAGGCCCCAAACGCATATGAATTCCACCAGTGATCCATTAATCGCGCGTTTATCCGGTTTGTTTCTCGAAACGAAAAGGCGCGCGTTTCCGTCACGCAGGACAGAGTGTAATGCGCAGAAGCAACGACGCTGCGGCGGATATTTATGCGCGCGCGCATGCGCGCACCGACGAAATATGGCAGTGCCGCGGGCACGAGGGGACGGATCGCGGGAAATTTTAATTGGAAATTGTTTACGCGAGGAAGCGGGCCGTGCGTCGAGATGCGACGTTAGAGATTGCGTTTTATAGCGTGGTCACGAAACCATGGGAGATTTTTGCAACACGGTTAATTATAACGTCGTGTCATTGGTTCCGAATCGCTTGGAAAATACGAAAGACCGATAAATTTGAAAAAGAAAACGTGATAAAACGTTTGCGTCGATCCCTTATGGTATACACCTGCTCGTACTTGTTTGCATCCGAAGAAATAAACAAGATAAGACGACCGTAACTACCGATCGTCGAAAGTTATGGCGCGAATTAAACTTGACAATGTAATCGTGCCTGAAATAATCGTAACAACTATCGAAATAAATACCAAGAGCGACGAATATTTACGACGCGATTAATTAAATTTCTATTACCGTTTCAATAGACAAATTAGCAAGCGATCGGGACTAACAGCTCAGATTTATATACGACGTATCTAAGATGGTGGAAATAAAAACTCGAAAGACGCGGATAAATGACAGGATCGGCAACGCGATTCAGAACTTGAAGAAAATTTCACGTAAACCGAGGCTGATAAATATTTACCCAGCGATTAATTAATTTCTCGCAGTACCGCATGAATCATAATTCAATTAATAGGCAGTCAGTGTTCGGGGTGATTGATCGATCCTCGATTAAATCTATTCAATCAAACATAACGGTACCGAATCTGCAACGATCTAAACGAACCCCGGATGTCCATTAACATGATCCATCGCTACGATCCCGAGAAACGCAATTATCACCAGGAAAGTAGACTTCGGGTATCCCCCGCCGTTTCCAGCTTTCGATCTCATCGTCCAACTTGCCGCATCTATTTAATCGAGTGGATCAAAAACGAAACGCCTCGGGGACGGATCGAGCTGACGCGATTCCGATCACGCGTCGTG